>NC_133361.1:59943125-59995464 GCF_049309525.1 Garra rufa
ATTTTCCAAAAAAGAAAAATTTAAATAAAAAATAAATAAATCAAGGGGCTCAGAGTTAGTTAAATTTTAATGAGGAAAAAAGCTAATACAAATAGTATAGATATTAAATACTATCATAAAATCTTCAAAAAATACTATTGAACTAAAATAAATTGCATTGATTAAAAAAATAATAATAAAACAAAAAAATGAAGGGGCTCAGTTTAATGAATTTTAATGGGATAATTGAAAAAAAAAAGCTCTTAACAACTGTATAGATATTACTTTATATCATAAAATATCCTCAAAATTCTAAATACAAAACAAAAAATATTATTGAACAAGAATATATTGAATTGATTAAAAAAATAAGGGGCTCAGAGTTCATTAAATTGTAATGGGGAAAAAAGCTCATAAAAATTGTAAAGATATTACATAATATCACAAAATCTTCTACAAATTCTAAATAATAAATTAAAAATATTATTGAACAAATATATATTGAATGGATTTTCAAAAAAAAAAAAACACACAAAAAAAAACCAAGGGCCTCAGAGTTTAATACATTTAAAGGGGAAAAATACTCATAAAATTTGTATAGATATTACATAATATCCCAAAAATATCATTGAACATATAAATACATGGAATATATTGAATTAATTTTCAAAAAAGAAAAGAAAAAATTAAGGGGCTCAGAGTTTATTAAACTGTAATGAGAAAAAAGCTAATACAAATTGTATAGATATTACATAATATCACAAAATCTTCAAAAAATTCTAAATAATAAACTAAAATATTGAACAAAAATATATTGCATTGATTTTCCTTAAAAAAAAAAAAAAAAACTTTTAAGGTATAAGGTGATTTTTAAGACACCAAATGTGACCTAAAAATAAAGAGGCTCAAAGTGGGAAAAATGGGAAAAAGTGTCTTATAGAAATTGTATATTATATAATATCATAAAATCTCCTAAAATTCTAAAAAAAAAATGAAACAAAAAATATTATTGAACAAAAATACATTGCATTGATTTTCCTTTTTAAAAAAAATAAAGTTACATTTCAAGTAGCAAGTATGACCCACACATGAAGACGTTCAGAGTTAAATTTTAATGGGGAAAATAGCACATACAAACTGTATAAATATTGAATACTATCATAAAATCTCCTAAAAATTCTAAATAATAAACGAAAAATATAATTAAACAAAAATATATTGCATTGATTTTCATTGATTGCATTGAAAAAACAAACAAACAAAAAAATATAATAAAGTGGCTCAGTTTAATAAATTTTAATAGGAAAATTGAAAAAAAAAAGAAGCTCATAACAATTGTGTAGATATTACATAGTATCATAAAATCTCCTCAAAATTCTAAATAACAAACAGAAAATATTAATGAACAAAAATCTATTGCATTGATTTTCCTTAAAACAAAAAAAGTTACATTTACAGTTACAAGTATCAAGTGTGACCCAAACATGAAGAGGTTCAGTTTAATTTTAATGGGGAGAAATAGCCCATAAAAAGTGTTTAAATATTGAATACTATCAGAAAATCTCCTCACATTTTTAAATAATAAATAAAAAATATAATTAAACAAATAAATTACATTGATAAAAAAATAATAATAATAATAATAAAAAATAAGGGGCTCAGATTAATAAATTTTAATGTGAAAAAAGCTCATAACAATTGTATAGATATTACATAATGATTACAAAATCTTCCAGAAATTCTAAAAAATAAACAAAAATATTACTGAACAATAATATATTGAATTGATTTTAATAAAGTTATATTTCGTGTGACCCAAACATGAAGAGGTTCAGAGTTGAATTTTAATGTGGAAAAAAATAACCCATAAAAACTATATAAATACTGAATACTAGCATAAAACCTCCTCAAAATAATAAACAAAAAAATATTATTGAACAAAAATATATTAAATATATTTTCCTAAAAAAAAAATAACAATAATAATTTCAAGTACCAAGTGTGACCCAAAAATGAAGTGACTCAAAGTTTAATTTTAATGGGAAAATAGCTCATAAAAGGTGTATAAATATTGAATAGCATCATAAGATCTCATCAAAATGCTAAATAATAATATAAAAATATTATTGAACAAAAATATATTAGATTTTGTCATAAAAAAAGAACCACGTGTGACCCAAAAATGAAGTGGCTCAGAGTTTAATGGAAAAAATAGCTCAATAAAATTGTATAAATAATTTAATGTCACATTTATAGAAGGAAGTCTGGGTCCAAGTGCGGGTAAGTAATGAATTTAATAATAAAACAATAAACAAACAAACAAAAGGCCAACACGGCACAAACACGACTAGATCAAGGCTTGGGAAACAAACACAGAAGAAGACAGGATACATCAAAAATAATGCAGACTCACAGTGTGAAGGACGAGTAGAGAATATAAGGACAAATCATAAGTGTTATCAGCTGGGGAAGACAGGTGACAAAATCAAGGCAGGTGCAACAATCAGGGAAGTGTAGTGCAGGGAAGGGAAAACAGCGATATCGTGTGGCGGAGGGAAAGGCTGCAGACCAGAGTCATGACAATTTAATACTACCATAAAATCTCTTTAAAATATAAATAATAAACAAAAAAACATTATTGAACAAGAATATATTACAGAATTGAATTATTTCTTTCAAAAAAAAAAAATCAAGGGGCTCAGTTTATTAAATTTCAATGGGAAACATATATTACATTGATTTTCCTAAAAAAAAAAAAAAAGAACAAAGTGTGATTTAAAAATGAAGATTTTCAGAGGAAATTCATGTTTTTAATGTCCAGTTGCATAGACACTGTTTCTAGAAGTGCTTTTGAATGTTGGTTTCAAACATCATAATAATAATAATAATGAGGATGATGAAGCAATATGATACAATAGTGTACGTCACAAATGATTTTACACAAACAATAGTATTTGTGTGTATTAGTGTGTGATTTGTATAATGTGTGTGTGTGTGTGGGGGGGGGGGGGACCAAATGTCCCCACAAGGATAGTAATGCCAGTAGATTTTGACCTTGTGGGGACATTTCTTAAGTCCCCATGAGGAAACAGGCTTATAAAACATGCACAATGAGTTTTTTTGATGAAGTAAAAGTGTGCACAATCTCCTGTGAGGGCTAGGTTTAGGTGTAGGGTAGGTGTAGGGCAATAGAAAGTACGGTTTGTACAGTATGAAAACCATTACGCCTATGGAATGTCCCCATAAAACATGTAAACCCAACATGTGTGTGTGTATGTGTGTGTGTGTGTGTGTGTGTGTTATTCAGTTGTGTTTAATGTGACACAGAGACACTGAAGAGTTTGGATAAAGTCCAAATCCAGCGCATAGTGTTTGAGTGAATGTGTGTGTGAATGTGTGTAAGTGTGTGAGTTTGTGTTTGTCAGAGACGCTGTAGAAGGACAGAGTGCCGTTCGACTCGTCCAGAAACACTCCTACTCTCTTACAGGAGCCTGAACCAGCAGATGATACTGATATATTTACATGTTTTCCACTCCATTCAGTCTCCCAGTAACAGCGTCCAGTCAGACTCTCAACACACAGAACCTGAGGATGATCATCAAATCTGTCTGGATGATCAGGATATGACTGTGGCTCTTTCACTCGTGTCACCTTTCTGTTGTCGTCAGACAGAGTGAAGTATTTGTTTGCTGTGTTTGTATCCAGTGTGAGATCACAGGCATCTGAACACAAGACACACATTACAAGAGACACATTTACAACTAAACAACAAACAAGAAAACTGTGAGTCTGTTTGTGGACTTACATCTTTGAGGTCCTGCTGTGATCCTGAACTCTCCTCCATGATCCACACTAGAAAACACACATGTGATATTTCACTATAAAAGTGTCCTCACAAGTATAGATAAACAAGTACACTTACACACACACTGTTATGTTTATTACAAAGTGTTTGTTGTTTTGTATCTGCTGCTGTGTTTCTGAGTATGTCTGTATTGTGATCTGATCTGATTGGTTCAGTCCCATCTCCAGTTACAGTTATGAGGACGACAACAAACACTCGTGATTGTGATCTTTTGTGTAACTCAAATTTGTTAGCTCTATAGTTGTGGCAAATAAAATTAAAGATGGTTTATTTTCCTGCAAGAAAAGGCCAGACAGTCTTACAATCACCTACTAGATTTCCATTACACCCTACTTATATTGCCGATTTGGATTTGTTTGCCTTCGACATTTAAAAATTGTTTAAATACTACTTGAAAATATTAAGGATGTAGGGATTGTGATGCCATTTCTTTTGTACACATCGCTCTCTGTTTTTGGGTTAAAGGAGTTAGAGAAGTAGTACTGTATTTTCTTTTGATGCGTTTAATCTAGAGGGTTTCGGTTCAGATATTTTTGTTCATTATTTTGTCCAGGTCCCCTCCTGAAGTCGATCCCTTCATTTCTGGATTTCTTTGTTGTGTTATAAAAAAAAATAGTTTTGAGCATCCTCTATTTACTGTATATTTGTTCACTGACACTAGAGATGCAGAAGCAGCACATTGTAAGCAACACTTTTCAGTTTTTCAACTTTTTTTTTTTTGACAGTTGCTAGGACCTGTTTTTAAATTTTTTCTTTTAAAACTCTTCACACAGCATTAAAACTTAATACATGATATTACATAGCCATATAACCTACAGTCGTGGCCAAAAGTTTTGAGAATTACATAAATATTGGAAATTGGAAAAGTTGCTGCTTAAGTTTTAATAATAGCAATTTGCATATACTCGAGCATGTTATGAAGAGTGATCAGATGAATTGCATAGTCCTTCTTTGCCATGAAAATTAACTTAATCCCGAAAATAACTTTCCACGGCATTGTTAAGAAGGCTTCAGGCCGTCCAAGAAAGTCCAGCAAGCGCCAGGATCGTCTCCTAAAGAGGATTCAGCTGCGGGATCGGAGTGCCACCAGTGCAGAGCTTGCTCAGGAATGGCAGCAGGCAGGTGTGAGCGCATCTGCACGCACAGTGAGGCCAAGACTTTTGGAAGATGGCTTGGTGTCAAGAAGGGCAGCAAAGAAGCCACTTCTTTCCAAAAAAAAAAACATCAGGGACAGATTGATCTTCTGCAAAAAGTATGGCGAATGGACTTCTGAGGACTGGGGCAAAGTCATATTCTCCGATGAAGCCTCTTTCCGATTGTTTGGGGCATCTGGAAAAAGGCTTGTCCGGAGAAGAAAAGGTGGGCGCTGCCATCAGTCCTGTGTCATGCCAACAGTAAAGCATCCTGAGACCATTCATGTGTGGGGTTGCTTCTCATCCAAGGGAGTGGGCTCACTCACAATTTTGCCCAAAAACATAGCCATGAATAAAGAATGGTACCACAACACCCTCCAACAGCAACTTCTTCCAACAATCCAACAACAGTTTGGTGAAGAACAATGCATTTTCCAGCACGATGGAGCACCGTGCCATAAGGCAAAAGTGATAACTAAGTGGCTCGGGGACCAAAACGTTGACATTTTGGGTCCATGGCCTGGAAACTCCCCAGATCTTAAAACTTGTGGTCAATCCTCAAGAGGCGGGTGGACAAACAAAAACCCACCAATTCTGACAAACTCCAAGAAGTGATTATGAAAGAATGGGTTGCTATCAGTCAGGATTTGGCCCAGAAGTTGATTGAGAGCATGCCCAGTCGAATTGCAGAGGTCCTGAACAAGAAGGGCCAACACTGCAAATACTGACTCTTTGCATAAATGTCATGTAATTGTCGATAAAAGCCTTTGAAACGTATGAAGTGCTTGTAATTATATTTCAGTACATCACAGAAACAACTGAAACAAAGATCTAAAAGCAGTTGAGCAGCAAACTTTGTGAAAACGAATATTTGTGTCATTCTCAAAACTTTTGGCCACGACTGTATATTATCTTATAGCTGTACCCTACTCTGATTAATAACAGATTACTTCCTGACTGCACCATTGTAACATACATTTTGTAAAGTTGCTTTAATTATATATTGTAAAAAGCATGATACTGTACAATTAAACTCTAAATTAAAATTCTAACTGGTATTAAAAGCTATTTTTGTGATCCAATCCCAGGTGATCTGTACTAAGAACAGGAAATGCAATTTAAAACATTTTGCTATCAGATCACTCAAACCCCATATTGAGGTGGTCAAAAACACTTGTGACCATATCACATTTTTACTGTAAAAAAATATGTGTCCCTGATAGCAGTAAAGCAGCATGTCATCATCACCAATTAATTCAACATCCTATGACTTTGTTATAATTTTCATTTGCCACATTTTCTGTTCACTCATAATATGAAATTATCAGCCTCCTGATCATACTCACTTAACAGGGTGAAAGAGCAATGCTCCATTACTGAACATGTGTGGGTAGCTCGTCATGGACACATAGTTGGAAGCTGGAGGTGCTGCTCTCGTTCTCTTCCTGCTGATGAGACTGAGAAAAAGACAATATATATATTTTAAAGATTACCTATCTGCTCCAGTAAATCAGTAAATTAACAATGATCAACACAGCTTTTAAAGCATCATTTCTATATATAGTTACAGAGAGGAAAACAGGTGTTTTATTAATTGATTTTTTTTTAACAGGATACAATATTTAACCAATTACAAATTAACTGTAGGAAAACCAACCTCAGCCAATATGTATGAGAGTCAAACAGAGACAGAAAATTAAAGACACACGAAAAAATGTTGAACAAACAAGAAATTAGATTACATTGACTTGAATCCGAATATTCCATTCTATGCATCTTGTCCTTAAGCTTTATTGTTATTTCAATATAAAAAAGCTAAACTTCAACAACCTTATTATGGTCCCATTAGTGTTCAATAGCATATCAGTAGCAGGCACCCAAGATAACAGTGGCTCAGTTTTTACTAAATGATACAATATGGTACAATGTCCATAAGTAAATATACATGCGATACAGGAGCTGAAGTCAGTCGCAGATAGTAAATAAAACATGGTATTGTGGTTAGGTTTCATTGAGATACCTCAGTGGTAATAATACCTTACACAATTTCATGACCACAAGAGTCCCTTTAACCTGTTCTTATACCTTAAAATCTCTGTGACTGAGTATTTACTAGGACTTTCACTTTGACTCGTTGTTCCTGTCCACAATAACTCCATTTTTTTATCTCAGTGTAGCAAGCTGGTGAGATATCCTTTTTTATTAGGTCCTAGAGTATCTAGTTCTGAATCATTCTGTCCCCTCAATGAAAATAATGTAAGTGGTAAAATTGAATAATTAAAAGTAAATGTTAGATATGTAGAGCACATGGAACTCAAGTAATGCTGTTTTATGAGGGTTAAGGCATTCTGAGCTTAATGGCTAGAAACACTTTATTTTGAAAGTCCAATTTAGACATTTTACTTTACAAAGCAACTTTACAACTACAGTCAAGCCCGAAATTATTCATACCCCAGGCAAATTCTGATTTAAAGTTACTTTTATTGAACCAGCAAGTTTTATTTTGACCAGACATGACACAGGCTTGTCCCAAAAGATAATAAGACGATGTACAAGAAGCATCATTGTGGAAAAAAATATTTCTCAGCTTTTATTTATATTTGAACAAAAAGTGGCATGTCCAAAATTATTCATACCCTTTTCAATAATCAATAGAAAAGCCTTTATTGGCCATTACAGTAATCAAACACTTGTATTTTTGCCCATTCATCTTTAGCGATGAGTTTCAACTCTTCCAGGTTGGAGGGTCTCCTTGCCATCACCCTGATCTTTAGCTCCCTCCACAGATTCTCAATTGGATTTAAGTCAGGACTCTGGCTGGGCCACTGCAAAACGTTCATGTTTTTGTCTGCTGACCATTTCTTCACCACTTTTGCTGTGTGCTTTGGGTTGTTGTCATGCTGAAATGCCCACTGGTGCCCAAGGCCAAGCTTCTCTGCAGACTGCCTGATGTTATTGTTGAGAATTTTTCATGGTGCTGTTTACTGTGATTAGATTCCCTGGTCCACCGGCCGAAAAACACCCCCAAAATATTAGGTTCCCACCACCATGTTTGACAGTGGGGATGGAGTTCTTAGGGTTGAAGGCTGCTCCTTTTTGACGCCAATTGAAGGCTACATCATTGTGGCTAAACAATTTCATTTTTTTTTTATCTGACCATAAAACTAAAGACCAGAAGTCATCTTCTTTGTCCAGATCAGCATTAGCAAAGGCCAAGCGGGCTTTTCTGTGCATTATCTGGAGAAGTGGTGTCCTTCTTGGTCTGCGTCTGTGGAACCCAGCGGTGTGCAGTGTCCATTGGACTGTCTGGCTTGAGATGTTGCCACCAGCAGAGCCCAGATTCATCAGGGTGTTCCTTGGTGGTGATCCTTGGACTCTTTTTTTACCTCTTTCACTATCCTCCTGGCCAGCACAGGTGTCACTTTTGGCTTCCGACCACGTCCTCTGAGATTTTTCACAGTGCGGAACATCTTGTATTTTTTAATAATACTTTGCACTGTAGCCACTGGAACTTCAAACATTTAGATATGGTCTTATAGCCCTTTCCTGACTTGTGAGCAGCCACAATGCGCAGGTCCTCCGTGAGCTCCTTTGTCTTAGCCATGACTGTCCACAAACCAACAGCAGAGAGCTTCTGTTTTTCACCTGTTGAGTTGATTATAACAGCTGTTCCCAATGAATCAGGGTAATTAGGATGCTTTAGAGCTTGGACTATTTGGAATGGTATAGAACTTTGGATTTTCCCATAGACTGTGACAGTTTGAAAAGGGTATGAATAATTTTGGACATGCCACTTTTTGTTCAAATGTAAATAAAAGCTGAGAAATATTTTTTTTTTCCACAATGATGCCTCTTGTACATCGTCTTATCTTTTGGGAGAAGCCTGTGTCATTTCCGGTCAAAAAAAACCCTTGCTGGTTGAATAACTTTAAGTCAGAATTTGCCAGGGGTATGAATAATTTCGGGCTTGACTGTACATGTCAACATTTTCTACTAACCCTAACCCACGTTTGTGGGGCTTTTCAAACAGCAACATTTTAACACAACTTTAACACAACAGTGATTTTATTCAACAATCACCTCTGACCTTTAAATCACATCACTGCGAGACAGTTATGATAGTTGAGAACCTTTGTTGCATTGATGAAACATTTTTACATACCTTAATATTTCTTCTTTTTTACTTTGCAAAGCTACTTTCGTGAATTATTCATCGTGTTATAATTTTACATTCACAGCAGATAATGAATAATACTCACACAGGGTCAGAGGTCAGCATGTCCATCATTGAGTCCAGGAGGAAAAATCATTAAGTTGTTACTCTTCATAGACACACAGCTGAATCCTGGAAATGCTGCTCTTTGAGTGTCAACATCACTGGGTCCAGGATGAATATTCATAAAGTTGTAACTCCTCATAGACGCATAGTTATATACTGGAGACACTGCTCTCTGAGTGTCAACAGAAACCTCCTGCTCTCTCTCCTCTTACACATTCATTTTAGAAGCAGAGTTCTTTTCTTCTTCCTTATTGATGTGAAACTTGATTTCAGGTCTGTATGTGGTAACAGAGAACATAATTAATTTTGGCACACTGAAATAAATGAAAAATGCAATTAGACTACCCAATATATAAATACAACATTTAATATACAGCAACCGGTCTGTATGTACAATTTCATCCTAACACAGAATTTCAAAAGTTAAAAAATGAATTTGAAAAAAAAAAAAAATGGACACACTGATGTTAGTAATTTGACAATCAGTCAAAACTCACAGGTTTTGAGATTTGCATGACAAACATATTCATTCTGTGTCTCTTTTTTTGCAAAACATTTAGTTGCAGTTGAATACCATGAACAAAAATCAGCAGGCTACATAAAAATTGGACTTGATTAAGAGCTGTTTGTGTGCAAAACAGAGCTGCATGATTCTGGATAAATTGAGATTATTTTTATTTTTATTTCTTTTTTAAATGAAGGTTATGATTCTCTTACAATTCTTAAGGGGAAAAAAACATTAGACAAAAACACAAAATAATGAATGATTCAGTGACTCATTTAAGATTTTCTTGTTTCATTATTGGATGAATCAGCATTTTTGAATGAATCTCTTATAATGATTCAAAGACAAATACATTTTTAATAGACAAAATTTTTAACTAGTATTTTGCTTTAGTATTTTTTAAATAACTATAGGTCGTTTTTTGTTGTTGTTGTTGTTGTTGTTGTTGTTGTTGTTGTTGTTGTTGTTGTTGTTGTTACTAGTAACTTTTTAGAGCAAACTTAATATATCCTTAACTTAATAGATACTAGTACTTTTTAAATTTGAAATTACTTCTCAGTTTGCTAATAGTATGTTTAAGAACCAACAACATATAGACAAGAGATTAGAAAGAAAACTGAAATAAGGAGATGAAAAGAAGAAAATTATGAGAAGGCAGGAGAAACCCATACAAAAGAAGCGACTGTTGTAAACATAGAACATGCATTTTTGTCAGTAATGTTTTTTTACTGTAGCCTAATGTGTTTCTTGACCTCTGGTATGCAGATAAGACATCTATTTTATTATTTATTATTTTCTTATTGTGTCATTATATTTCATTGTTTGTCAGTTTGCATGTTTCTCTAATTTTATTGTTCATTTATTAGAATTGTTGTCCCAGTGATTCGTCACTGTCATCAGGCGAATGTGCTGTATTACAGATACTGCCCCTAGAAAGTAGCCCCATTCACACAGTAATACCAGTAAATTACCATAAAATTACTGGAACAAGTCATAAATACAAAGATCTGCTGTTCACACAAGCAACGTTTTGTCTTTTTACCAGTAAAATGCCATTCATAAATACTTTCAAAATACCAGTAAATTCTATTACATAATTTACCAGAAATTACCTCTAAACAGCTGTGCTTCCCAGTGTTGTGATTGTAAACAATGGCCGTTTCTCAATATGCGTTCTTGTCTGTACTTGTGTTCTTGTGGACTTGTGAAACGTCATCAGTTGTCGCCCAAGTACTGTTCCAATTCAAAGTTCACATCTAGCAAGTACAGTTCAAATCCCCGGATGTGTTCTTGCTCCGCCCCTTTTATCAAGGATGCATCAAGAGGAGACTTGTGCGAACTTGAGGCAGCCATGTATCCCAGAATGCATTTCGCACCAATCAGCGAGCGTTAATGGCGGAGGAGAAAACCCGCATCATTTTCTAAATATTACTGTTATTGTGTCATGAAATGTAGGTTTAAGAGTATTTCAGGCGAGAATGTAGTTGTTTAAAACTCAAATCTGCGGTTTATTTAAAAAGACAGCGCCTATTGGAAAATTTGTTTCGCCGGGTTCGGAGATGAGAGTTCCAGGCGAACACCGCGTGCTCAGTGGTCATGTATCCCGCAGAGAGAGCCTCACCGCGGCTAGTCCTTCTGATGTTTGCCGCTGGTCCCGATGTCTCTGTAGTGGTTAAACAAGAGGTATAATTCGTTTTCGGTAAATCTAACAGCTAATTTTTGGTCTCGTGAATCTATTATTTATTCCAGGTCATATCATTTTGACTGAGGACAAAGTTATGCTTCATAAATTATTTATCAATCGTAATTCAGCGCTGACTTTTTAGCATGCATTTGACCGAATTGTCTGCTTTTGTCTTTATTTCCGATTACATAAGTCTCTTATACTTTATACTTATACTTTTGATCAGGCCCTTTCTTTCTGAACAAGCTTCACAATTCATTGTTCAAGCTCTTGTTCTGTCCAGGCTGGACTATTGCGATGCTCTTTTGGCAGGTCTTCCAGCCAGTTCTATCAAACCGTTACAATTAATCCAGAGTGCGGCTGCAAGATAAATTTTTAATGAGCCGAAAAGAACGCATGTTCATCTATTTTCTTTTTCTTTATTATTGTGCTAATATTGTTCATTAAAACTGACATTTAACAAAAAAGGCAGAGTAGTGCTTGTCATGTTTCATTTTATTATAAGAGATGTAACTAATTAAAGATGTATTATACACAGTGTGCATATAGCTTAAATCACATTAATATGTTTTATTATTTTTAAAATGAGTATGAAAAGAGAGTTGTGGTTTATGTTTTGAAGAAAACAAAGAGGCAGTGGTGTTTGATATCACTTTCTTTTATTGTATTTGTAACGCGTTGCATGAACCACATTTTTGTCGCTATTAATATGTTTAACGCTAAATGAAACAGAAAAGAGGCAATGCTGTTTGATATAAAATATTTCGTTTCACTGTAATGTTGTACATTCCCTGAACTACATTTTTGCAGCTATTAATATGTTTAATTGAAAACAAAAAGTGGCAGAGTTGGTTGATATCATATTTCGTCTTACTGTAAATACATACAGTGAAGCAGTGAAGATAACCGGAGTAGAAAAGGCGAGCTGACTGACGTTATCAAGTACACTGCTGTTCCATTTGCAGAATTACAGGACTTGCATCCTCACGTCCTCGGGAGTTCGTACTCCCAAGTCAAACTTCCAAGTCTGAACTACGAAGGACGCAAGTCCGAACTTTGCGTACTTGGTATTGAGAAACGGCCATGGAGTGGAAAATGCCACCAGTGTTTTTGTTGATTTTTATTTTTGCGTCAAATGTTTACATTCATGCAGCTGCTTTTGTCCCAGTGACATTGTTTTTGCCAACTTCAAACCAAACAATTGAAGATTTGATTAAAACTGTTGAAACACTTCTAAAGAGCCAAATTCCACAAAGAGGACCAGACAACGTCATAAATCTGCTGTGCGATACCCTGGCACCAGCCAGCCTGAAGCAAGTCTAACCAACTAAGTAGGAGCTTTGAACAGCTTACAACATTGACACACAGAACACTTATTGATAATCCCAACTCAGGAAGTAGACTGTCAAATTTGGGGCAAGTAGCCAAGATTGATAGTCAAAGAGATGCACAGCATGACCGTCACATGTAGATCCATGATAGAAATCATGAGCTAAAGACTTCCGCGGATTCCCTTCCCCCACCTAGGAGACAAGGACAGAGACTGAGACTCCTTCCATAACTTTTTGACCTTTGTCATCCTCCTCCCCCTCCTTCATCAACTCTAACAGCTGTCGACTTTGGTGGTTTCGATTTTATTATTGAAGAACGTGGCAGTGCACAATTTTTCATACCACAATCTACCAAGCACATCTTACCTGCAAACATACACTAGTTCACATCCTTATCTTCACTCTCTGAAGCGGAAGTCTCCAAACTCATCCTTTCTAATCATCCTACTTGTCCACTTGATCCTATTCCATCACATCTCCATCAAGCTATTTCTCCTACAGTTATACCTGCACTCACTCACATCATTAACACATCCCTTCACACATGTGTTTTTCCTTCTACATTTAAACAAACCCACCATTAACCCATCTCTATTAGAGAACTACAGACCAGTTTTCCTTCATCCTTTCATTGCAAACATCCTTTCAAAACACTTGAACGAGCTGTGTTCAAGTCTCAGTCTTTCTCACACAGAACAACCTCCTGGACAGCAACTAGTCTGGTTTCAGAAGTGGACATTCAACTGAGACTGCCTTGCTCTCAATTGTTGAAACCCTAAGACTGGCAAGAGCGGATTCCAAATCTCCAATACTTCTTGCTGGATCTGTCCACTGCTTTTGACACAGTTAAACACAGTTTAACTCCTTGACACAGTTGCTCCTGTCAACCATATTGGCAACGGGCTTCTCAGTAACCGGACTCCAGTGGTTTGAGTCCTACCTCTCAGACTGGTCCTTCAAGGTTTCTTGGAGAGGTGAGGTATCCAAGTCGCAACATCTAGCTACTGGAGTCCCTCAGGGCTCAGTTCTTGGACGACTTCTTTTCTCTGTCTACATGGCATCACTAGGTTCTGTCATTCAGAAACATGGCTTTTCATATTACTGCTACGCTGATGACACTCAACACTACCTCTCATTCCATCCTGATGATCCGATGATGGCTGCTCTGATGTCAACTTGTCTAACAGACGTTTCTTACTGGATGAAGGACCATCATCTTCAACTAAACCTTGCCAAGACAGAGCTGCTTGTGGTTCCATCAAACCCATTGCTTCATCACAATTTCACCATCCAGTTAGGCACATCAACCATAACTCCTTCAAAAACAGCCACTTTGGAGTTGTAATTGATGATCTGCTGACTTTCTCAGACCACACTGCTACAACTGCCCGCTCCTGCAGTTTTGCTTTATTTAACATCGGGAAGATCAGGCCCTTTCTTTCTGAACAAGCTTCACAATTCATTGTTCAAGCTCTTGTTCTGTCCAGGCTGGACTATTGCGATGCTCTTTTGGCAGGTCTTCCAGCCAGTTCTATCAAACCTTTACAATTAATCCAGAATACGGCTGCAAGATTAATTTTTAATGAGCCGAAAAGAACGCATGTTCATCTATTTTCTTTTTCTTTATTATGTAATAAAAAAATAAAAAAAAAACTTGATACGTGCACTGTGTTAGGCTAAACGAGACTTGTCATAGCACTTGCATGTTATTGATCTTGTTGTTTTTGATTGCTTCCATTGTCCTCTTGTGTCGCTGTGGATAAAAGCATCTGCTAAATGTAAATGTATCCAATGAGATGTCAAAGATTTAACAGCGGAATCGTTGTCATCTAGGAATACATTCATGTTGGTGTATTAATCATGAACGTGATCTTTAACAAGCTGTGCTTTGTCATGTTGGTGGTGACACCTCCCTTGCTTATCACAAAATACTACACTTTTTCAGCTTTTTCAGAATTTAGCCAAACTTTGAAGTGCTTAGATTCATGAGGACAGTCCTGGCAGATCGCTAGGTCAGGTCCTCAAAGATGGGAGAAAAAAATAAATAAATATGTGACCCTGGACCACAAAACCAGTCATAAGGGTCAATTTTCTGAAATTGAGATTTATAAATCACCTGAAAACTGAATAAATAACCTTTCCATTGACGTATGGTTTGTTAGGATAAGGCCATATTTGGTCTTGATACAACTATTTGAAAATCTTAAATCTGAGGGTGCAAAAAAAGTCAAAATATTGAGAAAATCACCTTTAAAGTTGTCCAAATGAAGTTCATAGCAATGCATATAACTAATCAAAAATTAAGTTTTGATATATTTAAGGTAGAAAATGTACAAAATATCTAAATGGAACATGATCTTTACTTAATTTCCTAATTATTTTTTGTATAATAGAAAAATCAATAATTTTGACCCATACTATGTATTTGTCATAGTTATGTCAGTTTATGTCTTTGGTTTCTCCCTTTGTCTCCCCCTGTAGTTCTGTGTGAATTGGTTTAGCCCTCGTTTGTCCTGATCCCCGTCACCTGTCTGTAATTATTAGTTACCCTTTATAAGTCTGTCCCTGAGTTCAGTGTTTTGTCGGTCCTTAACGTTATTTTGGATGTGTGAAAGCCCTTTGTGTTCCTGCCTGTTCCAGCCCTGTTCATCTTGGAGAATTCTATTAAATATATATTGTTGATTGTTAATCCTCGTCTCGTCTCGTCCTGCACGCACACACCCGTAACAGTATTTTTGGCTATTGCTACAAACATGCCTGTGCAACTTAAGTTTTGTGGTCCGGGGTCACATATAGATATGCACACAGGAATTGTTAGGCGGACTTGAAAAGTCCAGTTTCTGACCTTAAGTATCTGATTCCAGAATTTTAATTTATACAAAAGGAATGTAAACTAAACTGCTTTTTATAATTTAATTAGAAGCACCTCAATTATTAAACTGTCTTGTTACACCGGAACGTCTTAATAGACATCTACAGTTTTTTTTTTACAGTTCAAATGAACAAAATTCTAAATCTGTAAATAAAAAGTTCCACACACACTTACTGTCTATTTTACCACGTTGTCCCTAAACAGGAAATATGTATCAAATGCATCACATACAGAAGTGTGGTTATTGGGACAGGCCAGGGCCTCATAACTTTCTTAATATTTTCTAAAATAGATGACCTATTTTCAACATTACATTAGTTGTATTCGCATGTAATGTTGTACAACACATATAATGTTTGCTCTTTACTATGTGTTTATTTACCCAAATATTTATTTTATGGATCGACTTAATATTTACATATTATCCACGCACTGTATAGGTCAAACAATGCTTAAAAGACCAACAATAACATAACACATCATAAATAACATAATAAACTATGCTGTTAAAATGATTAGGCCTACTATATGTTCAAGTGTCATATGAAGTAGCAGCATGTATCAGCTCGTGTTTGATCAAACTGAGAAGTGTTTAAGCTCTTCTGAGGTCTGTTTAGACGGAAATGATGTATTTTAGAGCAGTGGTTCCCAACCTGTGGGCCATGGCCCACCAGGGGGCCTCAATGATCCTCCAGGGGGGCCGCGAGATATCTTAAAATTAATTTAAATATTATCCTATAATTGTTTCATTTCATTATATTATAGCTAAATAAAAGATGATCAAAGCACGGCCTCTCTCTTATTCTGTGATTGATTCATTCGGATTTGACGCACTGTTAAATACAAACTGTATGGCAGCTCAAAACTTCCAACCGCTGCATGCATAGTACTACATCTTGACTACATGCATGAAGCAAATACCGTAGCGCTAATGTACTTGATTCGAGTAATAATAATGAACTTGAGCGTACAGGCTGACGATAAGAAGATATGAAAATTGAGCATATCGCCCAACACTAATTTGAAAAACTTTTTATCGGCGCTTTTGGGGTTTGCCGATCAAGCTATTTTTAGCCAATACCGGCCGATCATGATCGCTCGCCGATCAATCGGAGCATCACTAGTCATCAGTGTGGAACAAACTTTACCTCAGCATCAGTGCTAAAACACACCTTAGAATTCATGCAAACGAGAGCAGCAGAGAAAAGAGGCAGAGAAGTGCTGCTGTGAGATCTCACGTGTGCTTTGAGTGTGGGAAAACCTTTTCGAAAACCTACAACCTGGAACGACACCAAAGAATCCACACTGGAGAAAAACCCTGCAAGTGCTTACGATGTGGAAAGAGTTTCAATTAGTCTGGATCTCTGAAAGCGCATGAGAGAGTTCATACTGGAGAGAAACCGTTCCACTACTATTTCTGCGGGAAGAGCCTCAACCAACCAGGATCTCTCAATACTCATCAAAAGAAGCATTGCCCAGAGTTATTTGAGCATTAACAGATCTCAGTTGCTGTGATTTCCAGCTGAATCAGAAATATCTCTGCTTTTCTTACAAAATTCGAGGCTGTGTCTTCAGACCTGTTGTTTTTTTCAGGGTCATATCATGGTAACTGTCCTGTTTTATATCTTCAGCTTCAAAGAGCTCTACAAAATACCAGCCAAGGAATAAGGGTTTATCCAGTGAAACGATCGATCATTTTCTAAAAAAAACGTACAATTTATATACTTTTTAACCACAAATGCTCATCTTGCACTAGCTCGACTTCACACCTGAAGACACAAAGTCACCTACATCTTGGATGCCCTGGGGGTAAGCAGATAAACATCAAATTTTCATTTTTGGGTGAACTATCCCTTTAAAAAACAAAGTAAAATACTTGTAATAAGGTATTGGTGTGTAGAGTGTGCTAAATGTATGTGAAATTACCAGAAAAAAAATGGAGAAAAACCTAGTATTGGATGTTTTAATGAACAGAGAACAAGTTAAACTGTAGTTTTAATTAAATCAAGTCAAAGACAATCAGTCCTAGTGTGAAAAGTTTTTTAGATGCTGCTTCTATCTGTAAAGGGCCAGTTATTACTCATTTATCATATATGAGTTTTCAAGCGTTTTTTTGTGAATGTGCAAGACTTCCGGTTCATTGGCTGCTGTAGGCAAATAACGAGAAGAATAAGTAAACGGTAAAACTGTTTGCACTACAAACCAGTGTGTTTACAATTAAGACAATACATTCAAATAAATTGTTAAGACTTACCAGTTTGCAATACGAGTTTTGTACAGCTAAAAATACCTGAAAGCGAATGACAGCGGTAACTGGAAGCATGACACAGTAAATTTACAAATGGCCGTGCCCATTTTCACCGGAAAAATAAGGTATATATTCAGATACAGTACTCCACATGTCCTGAGAGCATCTGGGTGACAGAATTTAGAGTTGATAAACAGTAGGTTGCGGTATGTGTCTATGACGCTCCACCTGCCAGTAACTCAAAAACGAAGAAGATCATCCAGAATGCATTCGAATGGAGATACACATTACAACAAACTATAAAGATTCAGTCCCAAAAATGCTGGGAGTGTTTTCCTCATTGCAACATGGCAAAGTTCTGCTTCCAAACGAGCATGAATAAGTCCATGTGAAGCAACTGAGATCTGTTCGAGATACTGTTGTAAAGATGAATTTCATTAAAGAGGAGACTGAAGATATGGGTTATGAAGAAGCATGCATCATAAACTGTCCAGATAAATGCACAACGAAAGCTGAAGATACTGAGGAACAAATAGGTAGGTGTTATTGACTGCCTAAAATATGAAAAAAAAAAAAAAAAAAAAAAAATATATATATATATATATATATATATATATTAAGGTTAACTTAAAGCAGTTCATCAGTTCATTTAGTGGCTAAGTTATATAAAATAATCACAGGAACAGTAAAATAACTTTAGAACTAAATTATTATTCATTAAGAAGAAATTATGTTTCACAGACTACTTGTTCACTCTTAATGGAAGTTGATACATTTCTTAAATATCTATATAATATATAGGTTGATTTAAACTAGAAAAGTGACTGATTCCTGACATATTGTGATATTTTTTGGTAATAATACCACTGATGCATAAAGCTTTGTGTTTATGTTTTTCTACTTTTATATGTATTTGTATTTTATTATTTATTTTTTATTTAATTTTGTTTGTGACTGTAAGCCCTCCATGGACTGAGTCGGAGGCAGAGGATCCATGTGCAAACAACTTTATTAGCGTAGTCAAACAAGCAAGGTCTATCACCAGTAAACAGAGCAATGCAGATAATCCAATAGCGTAGTCAAATCCAGGCGGGGGGTCGAGGGAAACAAGCAAGCAATCACAGGGAGAATAAACAGTCCAGTCGGCAACAAGAATCAATGCAATGGAATAACGCTTAGGATTGTAGTGAGACTAGCAAAACTTCGCGAGGAACACCCCGCGAAGCGAGTCTATAAATGGCCGCCAAAAGGAAGTGAACCGGTGAACCGGAAACACAGGCGTGAGTCTCAGGTACGGGGTCATGGGAAATGTAGTTTAATATTCCGGGGAGGGTTCCCGCTGGCGGCGGTCAGAGGGAGCCACAGAGACCGCGTTGGTGACAGAGCCCCCTCCCTGCGAGCTACTCCTGGAGCGAGGAGGCGGCCGACGCCGGGGTCTACCTCTTCTGCGGGGTGCTGGTCGATCTGGGTGGCTGTTGTGGAAGTCGGTGGTAAGTGATGGATCCAGGATATCTCCTGCGGAGACCCAGGATCTCTCCTCGGGACCATAGCCTTCCCAGTCGACCAGATATTGGAGTTGACCCCTCCGGCGTCGGGAGTCCAAGATGGTGTTAACCCGATACACCTCCTCGCCCTCGATGATAGGAGGGGGTCCCTGGTTTGCGGTCTCGTCTAGGTTCTCCACTCCTTCCGGAGCGCCAGCGGGCTTTAACAGAGAGACATGAAAGGTGGGTGAGATACGATATTGAGCAGGTAAGTCTAGACGAAATGAAACTGGTGTGATTTGTCTAATGATTTTGAATGGACCCACGTACCTGGGACTGAGTTTCTTGCTAGGTAGACGGAGTCGTATGTCCCGGGTGGAAAGCCAGACCCACTGGCCTGGCTCATACGGCGGGTTTGGACGACGTCTCCTATTGGCCTGGATCTGTGTACGACGAACAGCCCCCTGAAGATGTACGTGAGCCTGATTCCATGTCTCCTCGCTCTGCTGAAACCAGGAATTGATTGCTGGGAGATCAGAGGGTTCTCCGGTCCAGGGGAACAAGGGAGGTTGGTGTCCTAGGGTGCATTGGAAGGGGGTGAGGTTGGTGGTAGGTTTGCGGAGGGAGTTCTGGGCATATTCGGCCCAGAATAGATAGTTGCTCCAGTTCTCCTGATGGTTGTGACAGTATGAGCGGAGGAAGCGAATCAGTTCCTGATTCAAACGTTCGGCCTGCCCGTTGGATTCTGGGTGGTAGCCTGAGGTGAGACTCACGTTGATGTTGAGGAGACGACAGAAGCTGGCCCAGAGACGTGAGGTGAATTGGGGACCACGATCGGTGACTATGTCCTCTGGAAGACCGTAGATCCTGAATACCCAGTTGCAGAGGAGGTCAGCAGTTTCCATGGCCGAAGGGAGTTTCTGAAGGGGAATAAAGCGACATCCCTTGGAGAAGCGGTCGATGATGGTCAGAATGGTTGTGAAGCCCTTGGAGGGAGGTAAGTCTGTGATGAAGTCCATGGCTATGTGAGACCATGGACGTTGGGGAATGGGCAGAGGTTGAAGCAAGCCAGCTGGCAAGCGGCGTGGTACCTTGGTGATATTGCAAGTGGTACATTTCTGGATGAATTGAATGGTGTCCTGACGTATGGTTGACCACCAAAACTTATTGTTGAGAAGGTTTAGAGTACCCTCGATGCCTGGGTGACCTGAGCTGGGAGTGGAGTGGACCTGGGCGAGGACACGAGATCGAAGGGTGAGAGGAACGTAAGTAAGGTTGGCTGGGCAGTCAGGGGGTGCAGGGTCCTGGGACTGGGCTTCCGAGATCTCAGTCATGATGTCCCATGATACTGGTGCCACCATAACCATGGTGGGTAGAATGGGTTCAGTGGCAGTATGATGTTGAAAATGTTCGTGAATTCGTGATAGAGCATCTGCCTTTGTGTTCTGGGTGCCTGGGCGATATGAAACTTGGAATTGGAAGCGGGTGAAGAATAAGGCCCATCGAGCCTGACGATGATTTAGAACCTTGGCTGTACGTAGGTATTCTAGGTTCTTGTGGTCCGTGAGCACTGTGAATGGATGTTTAGCGCCCTCCAGCCAGTGGCGCCATTCCTCCAAAGCTAGTTTGATGGCTAACAGTTCACGGTTACCCACGTCGTAGTTCCTCTCGGGGGGTGTGAGTTTGTGTGAGTAGTAGGCGCAGGGGAACATTTTGGGTGGTTCTCCCTGCCGTTGGGATAGCACTGCTCCGACCCCCGAGCTAGAGGCATCCACCTCTACTATGAAGGGCTTGTCAGGATCTGGGTGGTGAAGAATAGGAGCCGTGGTGAATCTCTGACGGAGATCTTCAAAAGCCTGTAGAGCAGAGCTGGACCAGGAGAGACGTGTGGTCCCTTTCTTTACCATGGCAGTGAGGGGACCTGCCACGGTGCTGAAGAGCCGAATGAATCGGCGGTAGAAGTTTGCAAATCCGAGGAAACGTTGGAGTTCCTTCAAAGTGTTGGGGCGTGGCCATTCTAGTACTGCGCTCACCTTCCTCTCATCCATAGCAACTCCCTCCGAGCTGATGATGTACCCAAGGAAGGAGATCTTGCTCACGTGGAATTCACATTTCTCCTCCTTGGCGTACAGCTGATGTGAGATGAGTCGTTGCAGTACTGCCCGAACGTGTTGAACATGTTGAATGAGGGAATCTGAATAAATGAGTATATCGTCAATGTAGACGATGACCCACCGGTTTAACATATCCCTGAAGACCTCGTTGATGAAGGCTTGGAAACACGAGGGACTGTTGGCCAGGCCGAAGGGCATAACCCGGTATTCATAGTGCCCCGATGTCGTGGAGAAGGCCGTCTTCCACTCGTCACCCGCTCTGATTCTGATGAGGTTGTAGGCCGAACGTAAGTCCAGTTTTGTGAAAACCTTGGCAGAGCGTAGTTGTTCTAGAGCGGATGGGACAAGTGGGAGTGGGTAGCGGAATTTAATGGTCACCTCATTGAGTCCACGATAATCGATACAGGGACGCAAGCCCCCATCCTTCTTTTTGACGAAGAAGAAGCCTGCTGAAGCTGGTGACGTGGATGGTACAATGAAGCCTTTGGCCAACTCCTCCTGGATGTAGATGTTCATGGCCTGAGACTCAGCTTGTGACAGGGGGAAGACTCGACCCCGAGGAGGAGAAGCTCCAGGAATGAGGTCGACAGCACAGTCTCCTGGGCGATGGGGAGGTAACTGGGTAGCCTGGATGTGACTGAAGGCCTTCAGCAGGTCCTGATATTCGGATGGGATGGATGAGAGTCTTGGTTGATTATCCTGGTTGGTAGCTGGCTGGGTTGGGACTTGGAGACAGCGACGCTGGCAGTGAGGTGACCAGCTTGTGATGGTGCGTTCGGCCCAGGCGACGGTAGGCCCGTGTTGGTTCAGCCAGGGATATCCGAGAATGACGGGTGACTGAGGTGATGCAATGAGGAAGAAGCGGATAGTCTCCTGGTGTCCTGGTTCAATGGATAGAGTGATGTCCTTGGTGGTGTGCAGTATCTTTCCAGATCCTAATGGTCGCCCGTCGACGGCGGCCACTGATACATGTGAAGCACAAGAAAGAGTGGGTAGGTGATTAGCGGTAACAAATTCAGAGTCTATGAAGTTACCAGCTGCACCAGAGTCAATCAAAGCAGTAGTTTCAAGGACACAGTTCAAATAACTCAGTCTAACGGGAATGTGACAGCAACTGGTAGAGGTAGCTGAGTTACTCACCGAGGTGAATTGGCGTGGTGGACGAGTGGGACAGTTAGCCCGAATGTGTCCAGACAGTCCACAGTATAGACAAAGATTCCCCCTGAATCGTCTCTCCCTTTCCTCCAAAGTCAGTTTGGTGGCCCCAAGTTGCATGGGTTCGGGGGCGGCCTCAGTGGGGTGCGTCGTAAGAGGTGTGGAGGTGAATGAACGGGCTGGCTTACGTGCTCTCATGATGTTGTCCACCCGGATGGAGAGTTCAATGTACTGTTCCAAGTTGATATTCTCATCCCGACAGGCTAGTTCCACTTGAAGATCAGACTGAAGACCTCGGCGGTAGTGGAGTTTAAGCGGTCCTTCATCCCATCCGCTCTGAGCTGCAAGAGTGCGGAAAGTCAAAGCATAATCCGCCGCGGTTCTCTTTCCCTGACGAAGCACCATGATCTGTTCTCCAGCATCGCCACTCTCCTGACTGGGCTGAAACACTTCCTTAAACCTCTGCAAAAAGTTGGTGAAAGAGGGAAAGGTAGGTCGATCCAACCGCCATACCGCCGTGGCCCAGTCCAAGGCCCTTCCTGAGAGTAGTGAACAAACAAATGCGATCCTTCCTTCATCAGTGGGATACAGATGCGGTTGTTGGCTGGTAAACAACGAGCATTGTAGAAGGAAGCCCTTGCATTTAGACGGGTTGCCATCAAACTTCTCAGGAAATGCCAGTCGCGGGCTGGCTGAGACAGGTGGTACAACAGGCGGTGGTTGAACATGTGGAGGTGTGGCGGGCGGCGCCGTCAATTGAAGCCCTTGAAGAGCTCTTACCAGCTGGCTGGTGACCTCCGTTAGGCGATCCAGTTGTTGCTGCTGGTTACGGAGAGCCGTGGCTTGAGCTGATAACTCAGTGGTGAGCTGTTGCCTCGTGGCCGCCTCGGCTGTAGCGCCATCGAGAGCCGAAGTTGTTGCTGGATCCAAAGGCGGCGAAGTTTTCTGTAAGCCCTCCATGGACTGAGTCGGAGGCAGAGG
This sequence comes from Garra rufa, assembly GCF_049309525.1. Classification (NCBI taxonomy): domain Eukaryota; kingdom Metazoa; phylum Chordata; class Actinopteri; order Cypriniformes; family Cyprinidae; genus Garra; species Garra rufa. The sequence goes on from NC_133361.1 coordinate 59,966,756, forward strand.
ATCCATGTGCAAACAACTTTATTAGCGTAGTCAAACAAGCAAGGTCTATCACCAGTAAACAGAGCAATGCAGATAATCCAATAGCGTAGTCAAATCCAGGCGGGGGGTCGAGGGAAACAAGCAAGCAATCACAGGGAGAATAAACAGTCCAGTCGGCAACAAGAATCAATGCAATGGAATAACGCTTAGGATTGTAGTGAGACTAGCAAAACTTCGCGAGGAACACCCCGCGAAGCGAGTCTATAAATGGCCGCCAAAAGGAAGTGAACCGGTGAACCGGAAACACAGGCGTGAGTCTCAGGTACGGGGTCATGGGAAATGTAGTTTAATATTCCGGGGAGGGTTCCCGCTGGCGGCGGTCAGAGGGAGCCACAGAGACCGCGTTGGTGACAGAGACATTTTACATTTTTTGAATGTAATTTGAATCCTGTAGAGGTTCTGTATGCTCTGTCTTTTCTATGTTTATTGTTTGATTCATAATTTAAAAAAATGCATAAAGTAACAGCAGTAACCTGAGCAGTTTAGAAGAGCAACTAGTTACACGGTGTCCCGTAATTTAATTACAAAATTAAATGTAACTGTAATCCATTACGTTACTAAGAAAAAAAAAATTAAAGTACAGTTACTTACAAAAATGTTACAAAAATGTTAATAATTAACAAAGGCGGTTACATCTGAACTATTTCTTGTTATGATTTTGAATCTGTATTTAACTTAAGAATGATATCAAAGTAAAAAGATGTGCAGAATTCTGATTTTGTGGTGCTGTGAAATTCAATTATTGTAATATTAATTCAATTGATGGATTTTGAAAGTCTGACAGAAATAAGCAGTGTTGGGGGTAATGCATTACAAGTAACGTGAGTTACGTAATCAGATTACTTTTTTTCAAGTAACTACTTAATTTACAAAAAAATAGGCCTATCTGAGTTACTTTTTCAACTAACGCCAGTTACTTTTTGTTTCCTTTATGTACTTAATCCTATTTTATTAACGAATGTCTCTGCTGCTGAAACCTTGTTGATCCAGTTCAACCATACTAAGCAAAACTTACTTTAGATTAACTAACATTTGTGCTTCATTTTTCTCATTGCTGAAGAGTGTTAAATTTCCTTTTCCTACAGTTCTACTAGCTACAGACGTCAATTTACTTTTCCTTCAGCCTTAGGATTTCTTTTCCTTCAGGATGACGAATATGAAAAAAAAAAAAACAAATGCGTTCTTCCGTTTTTTTTTTTTTCATATTCGTCATCCTTTCCTATATCAAAAAGCTTACTACGGATGTGAAAACGCTGATTTTTTTTTATGCTGGACGAAAGTTTTGAAAGCAGTGTGTAAACTCGATTCACACAACGTGAGGTCATATTTATTTCTTTTTAACGTGTGAAAATTTCGGATGAAAAGTGTGTAGTGACCTTTAGGCTTATTAATTTCACTTTTTGGTGTGAAAGGATTTGCACATTTGCTAAAAAGCAAACTTTTTATATTAAAAACAAACAAGCAAGTCCTGCCCAGATTTAAAAAGTAATGCAAAAGTAATGTAATGCAGTACTTTCCATAAAAATCTGTGCAAAAAATCTAAATATTGAGAAAATCGCATGTACAAATGAAGTTCTTAGCAATGCATCTTACTAATCAAAAATTAAGTTTTGACATATTTACGGTAGAAAATTTACATAATTTCTTCATGGAACATGATGTTTACTTAATGATTTTTGGCATAAAAGAAAATTTGGTCATTTAAAACATTTGGTAGAAGTTTAGAAAAGCAATCAAAAAGTAATCAAGTGTATTCAGTTACATTAATAAAGTAATTAAAATTAAATTTTAAATACTTATAATCTGTAACCTATTACATTTACAAAGCAACCTTCCCAACACTGAACCTGACACCAAATATTAATCATAAAAAAGAAAGTTTCCTTTTGTTTCCACATTGTCCCTCTTAATATGAAATTTTCTTAATTCTGTTCATTTTAGACCTGAAAGTGGTGAAAGTAGAAAGGGAAGAGCTGAAAGAAGTGGAGGAGAAATATCAGTATCAGGCGCCTCATCTTTTCATACCTAGAGAACAATCTTTTACTGACTTCCGGACCGGAAATGATTCCTCACGAAACAGAACTCAAGCCTAAAAATCCTTTACCTGTCCTCAGGCTGGACAGAGTTTCACTCTTAATGGAAGCCTTTTGTGTCACATTATAATCCCAAAGAAGAAAACCCCTTTTATGTGTCATGACTGCGGAAAGAGTTTCACACACAAAGGAAACTTTCTGAGTCGCTTGAGAATTCACGATACAGAGCGACCGTTTGCGTGTCCTCAGTGTGGCAAATGTTTCAGACGCAAAGGAAACCTTTTAGGTCACATGAAAACTCACAACGGAGAGAGTCCTTACACGTGTCCCCAGTGTGGGAAGAGATACAAACAGCAAGGAAACCTCAAGAGACACATACGAATCCACACCGGAGAGAAACCCTTCACCTGCCTTCAGTGTGGGAAGATTTTCACGTGCAAAGGAGCCTCAATGTGCACATGAGGATTCACACTGGAGAGAAACCATACACGTGATCGCTGTGAGAAAAGCTTCATGCCTTGGGAAAGGCTTTTTAAACACCAGTGACTTGGCACGTTACCTAACAATCCACAGTGGAGAAAAATCTTATGACTGCTTACGGTGTGGAAAGAGTTTCAATCGGCAAGAGATTTTGAAAGTACACGACAGACTGCATACTGGAGAGAAGCCTTTTCTCTGTGCTTCATGTGGGAAGAGTTTCACTCATTCAAGTGGCCTAAAGACTCACAAAAAAAAAAAAAATGTCTGGAGGTGTTGCAACAAGTAAAATTTATTCCAAAAGAGAAGAGTTGCATCTTGTGGAAGAAAATTTAATTTTACTTATCATATATGCTTATGAAACATTGTGTAAGTTTCTGCTTCATCTAAACCTGCCCTGAAGATGTCATGATGTAAAAGCACCAGGGCCCCAAAATATAAAGATTTGAGTCTTGGGAATATGATATAGTAGAATGTGTTTCTCTGTTTCCTTACTATGTGTGGAAAGGTACAGGCTGTTAGGAGATGTAACCTTGAAGACTAGGGAAGAGATATAAAAGTGGAGGTGGAGGAAACCCTCCCTTCTTTGTCACACTCTGCAGCAACCTGTGTTCCTGTATGACTGTCTGACCTTCTTTGCAAAGAATAAACCCTTACAAAAGACAGTTGATTGAGTTTGTCTCTTATGCGGTGAGAGTCAATTTATTTTTGCCACGACAGATCTAAAAGGGCAATTAATTACCTGTAATGATTAAAAGTAGTCAGTTTATGTAAGAGGTAGAAGGAAGCCTTGAATCTATTGGATATATAGTTCAAGTCAAAAGTTTACATACACCTTGCAGAACCTGCAAAATGGTACTTATTTTACCAAAATAAAAGGGGTCATACAAAATGCATGTTATTTTTTATTTAGCACTGACCTGAATAAGATATTTCACATAAAATATGTTTACATGTAGCCCACAAGAGAAAATAATAGTTGAATTTATAAAAATGACCCCGTTTAAAAATGTACATACACTCGGTTCTTAATACTTTGTTGTTACTTGAATGATCCACAGCTGTTTTTTTTTTTTGTTTTTTTTTAATGCATCGTGTTTTCTTTTGGAGCATCAGTGAGCGTTTGAACCTTCTGTAACAGTGGGATATGATTCCCTCAGTTAATCAAATCATACAGTCATTGTTGGAAAGGGTTTAAATACACAAAAATGCTGAAAAACCAAAGGATTTGTGGGACCTGAAGGATTTTTATCTGAAGCACAGCAGGCAGTTTAACTGTTCAGGACAAACAAGGGACTCTTGAACAACTATCACTAAACAAACAAACAAACAAAAAACAACAACACAGCTGTGGGTCATTCAGGCAGCAACACGGCATTAAGAATAAAGTGCATGTAAACTTTTGAACAGGGTCATTTTTATAAATTCAACTATTATTTATTTTGTGGGCTATATATAAACTTCTTCTATTTGACAAATCTTATTTAGGTCAGTACTGATTAAATAGTTACTATACTAATTAAATAACATGCATGCTGTATGATCCCTCTTATTTTGGTAAAACAATTAACATTTTGTAGATTCGGCAAGGTGTATGTAAACTTTTGGCCTCAACTGTATATCCTGATATTTGTATCCATTCTAAAGTGGCTTAAATGAGTGATTAGACAAACTCTTTTTTTTTTTAGCAGAAAAGAGTCAGAATGTGCAAACTTCTACATATAGTTAAAAATGAAGCCCAACTAAATTAACCCTTCACTAAGCCCTGTTCTTGTCTATGGACATCCTGTGCGCTTGGATGCTTTTCAGAAGATTTGCAGAAAAAAGTAAATTGTCACATAACTTGGCAGGGTTTGCATTGTCATCATTAAAAAGAAAAAACTGAAATATTCGAGAATTTTATTATTGTGATATCAAAGCCTGGAAAAGTCATAGAACCTGTTCATTATATGGTTCAAGTGATGCATAAATTAGCTCGAATCAAAAAGGTTTAAAAACATCCAGTAAATACAAATGACTAGACAAGGTTATAAAAAGTAATGCATTTATCAAAAAGAGCGGAAAAGATGCACTTAAAATAGTGACCTAAGTTTTGTAAAAACCGTTAAATAAATCTTGAGGAAGTTCATGCTGTGGTTTCTGTTAATCATAATTGATTTATATTAAATCTGGTTATTGTAGAGACAACAGAAACAAAGAGTCCATAGTACCATAGTAAATGCAGAGACTAGCGACTCTACCTGCACAACTCCATCGAGCAGGACACTGACAAGGCATTTGTAACCATACTTTACTTTTTGTAGAGCCTGTTATCATCTCCTTGTCTTAGTTAATTTTACTATGTTCTACTAACACTCGTAAAGCGCACTCTGTACATTGGAGGCAGCACAGTCCTAACAATCTGCATACTGTCCCTGTGTCCTCTACTTCACTCTATTCCAATTGGTTTCTGGAACTGCCAGTCTTCTGTTAAAAAAAAGCAAGCTTTGGATAAAAGGGTCTGCCAAATGTATTAAATGTAAATGTACGAAGTGCACTGAATAGGCAAAGTAAACACAACCTTCAATAAGTAGTTTGAATTTGGATATTAAAGAATTTCCAAAAGCTCACCACAACTTCATTGACCTTGTTTTAGTCCCAGTCCAAGACCATATGTTTAGCTGAGATCAGCTTGAGATAAAGTGTCCTGATGCTCTTAAAAAATATGGTCTTAGACTCTTAGATTTAGAATTAAAACAGATTTAGTCCCAGACTTGAGGTGGACCATATTTTCTGACTATTCAAAACCAGCCCATTCAAGTCCAAGTAAAGTCAAAAAGCTCCTGAAAATATGATCTTAAATGACCAAAAAAAAAAAAAAAAATCAAATGTTAGGTTGGTCCTTCTCAATGGTCAGTGTTCCAGCGCAATGCTTCAGGTTCAACGGTGAAATACTTAAAGGTTGTATCAGCGATTTCTAGCCTAAAACATAAAGTGTCAATTTCAGCTGACCTTTCTTCACGATCCGCTCGCTGCCTGCCCCATAAATTGTCTGTGAAAAAACCGCGTCTCTCTGGTCAGCCTAGGGTCCGAGATATGTCAAAAAAACAATCGGCACTACCAACCTTTCCACACATAAACAAACAGTGTTCCAACCAATCAGCGTCAGGGGTTTGGTGTTGTGGACTTTCCTACTGGTGCAGAGATGTGAGGGAGGCGGAGCGAAAGTCCACAACACCAAACCCCTGACGCTGATTGGTTGGAAGGTAAGATACTGACTAAACCTTTAACGTACACTACCAGTCAAAAGGTTTGAATAGTAAGATTTTTAATGTTTCTTCAGGAAGTCGCTTCTGCTGACCAAGCCTGCATTTATTTAATCCAAAGTACACCAAAAACAGTAAAAATGTGAAAATTATTATATATTATAAAATAACCATTTTCCATTTTAATATACTTCAAAATGTACTTTATTGATTTGAAAGCTACATTTTTAGCATTATTACTCCAGTCACATCATCCTTCAGAAGTAATTCTAATATTCTGATTTAGCTGAGTAGATGAACTCATTGTTTCATGAACAATATGTTCAGAAGAACAGAATTTATCTGAAATAGAAATCTTTTGTAACATTATGACTTTATCATCACTTTTGATCAATATATACTGACTCAAAGCTTTTGAATGGTAGTGTATAATGCTACAAACCTTTTGTTTCCAATAAATGCTGATCTGTGCATCTTTGTTCATCAAATGATCCTGAAAAAAAATTACTCAACGGTTTTAAATATTGATAAAAATAATAATAATACATGTTTCTTGAACATCAAATCAGCATGTTAGAATGATTTCTAAAGGTAATCGTGTGACACTGAAGAATGGAGTAATGATGCTGAAATTTTTGCTTTGATCACAGGAATAAATTACATTTTAAAATATATTCTAATAGGAAACAGGTATTTTAAACAGTAAAAATGACAGTAAAAAAACAGTTTTTGCTGTACTTTGGATGAAATAAAGGCAAGCTTGGTGAGCAGAAAAGACTTTAAACCAACTTGTTCAAAAACTTTTGACTGATACTGTAGTCCTTTGCCAACTGCTTTACAATAGAAATGTTAACAATCGCCAGTAATTTAGTGATAAACTGATTCATGTAATTTGTTTAAATGTGAGGAGACAAAAAACAATTGCAATAAATGAAAACCCCAACATATTTCTTACCATTATTCATCCACCATAAAAATTATCTAAACAGTGGGATATTCATAGCTTGAAAGTGGTTTTATTCAAACATAGTGTCGTTTGTTAACCAACAATATATAGGTGTGCTATATTCTTCTGAAACCATACATTAGTTGTGTAAAAAAAAAAAAGATCCAAAGTCAGATTTTCAGTTATCAGACTGAAAATATAAGAGCAAAAGAAAGCCTGAAAGCAAGCTCTTCACAAAAATCACAACTTTATTGCACCAGTATATCTATATTTATGTATTTGCAATACTGAATGACTTCTCTTTCTCAGAAAAGGCATTAGGTACAGAACCATCAATTCCAATATGACAAAGACACTCGTGTGTTCTTTAGCTTTCAGTCTCTTTGAAAATAAGTGAGTTTCTAAGAGAATACAGACACATCCTACAGAACGCATAGTGTCTGGGTCCTGAACAAGACTTCGGAGCAGTCTTCCAAACACACATCTATTGGTTAATAAAATTTCCCATGTACAATTCCACAAACCTTAAATACATCAGGCTTCCATTTAGCAATGTGCATTTTAACATGTTTTTTTTTAATAAGTATAATTTGCGATATGTTCTATTCATTTTTAAAAATTAAACCAAGGCAACTTTTTCTAAAACCCAAGGATTCATGAAGGGATGGTCTTTTAACAACAAGAATGACTGGAGGGGGGCACAGAGAGCACAAGGTAGACTGTACAATGTCCTAAATAGGAAAGCGTCAACATTGGTTTACTCCTATGACGGCTCTTGAGTGGATAAGCATGTACATCTTTTTGACCCGATGTATACTAGCACTGCTAAGAGACATGGAACGGACAGAGTGTTTACAGCTCACAAAGATGATGTTTGGACCAGCTTTTATCGAGTTTTCCCCCAGACTGAGCCCTTCGCAGGGCATCCGTGGGATTGCTGTAGTTGCATAGAGAGTAGAAAAAGAGATACAGGATGTGACACGCTAAATCAAAGACAAGGGGATACTCCAATTATTAAATAATTCAGCCCTCCTGGCAAAAACACAGTGGCTTGTGTTAAGGCCCATGTTTTTTTTTAAAATGTTTTAGCTCACATGGATGAAATGTATTGCATTGTTATATGCAGCGCTGTGCATAAAAGACCACGCTGTCCGACTGGAAATGGTGGCGTTTTGGGAAATCCGAAGAATTGCCTTATAGAAACTGCGGAAACTGTCACAAGAGAATCATTTCCCTTTAAAAATGTTAATGCATTCCTATGTGACATAATCAAACTCCGCTAAGGTGAGCTGGAAGAGGAGTATGGGCTGGTATTCAAGCAGGCAAGACATGAAAATATACAATCGCAAGCAGTAAATGTATTGCAATGTAAGACAGCAGGGCAACACCACTTCCTCCAAAAGATGATCCTTTCAGGCAAATAACTGCCTAATAATATCTGGCCCAAAGATGAAAAAGAAATATTATTTAGCGAATGTAAGTTCCATAAAGGGAACAATTATATTTGTTGAGTCATAGGAGGGAAGGGCTTCATTTTCCCATTTTCTTCTCAATACATAGCCCCAGATCAGGTAGTATTCATTGCTCGCCATGTTGTGTAGTCTTGCCTAAATAAAACTGGCCCTGGTAAACAGATGTTCTTATTACAATAAGAATAATTCAGATTATTATATGGTTTGTCCCACTGATTATGATCCTAGGATCATAATGGCACCATTAGTGATGAATTTTGGATTTCAGACGGTGACTAAAGCCTCAGGAAATGACCTCAGCCTCATCGCTTCATTTCACAGTACTGCTGCGCTCTGGATAGACTTGTGTTCTTCAGACGAATCTCAGACAGATCTGACTGCTGCTGATCCAATAAGGCAACTGGTCTGGTCAGGACACACGACTGGGATCCACATCAAAACTGCAATAAGACAGTGAAACACCTGGTTATAAAAAGTTTCAACACATAAAAAAAGTCTGTCTATCAGTAAGGTAGAGAATAAAGTAATATAAATATAAATATTTGAGAAAGTTTAAAATGCTATGAGAATGAAGTCAAAATATTTAAAAAATAAAGTCAAAATGTTTAGATGATAAAGTCGAAATACGAGAATAAAGGAAATATTTTGAGTCAATGTTTTGAGATTAAAGTTGAAATGAAGAGAATAAAGTCAAATATTTAAAAAATAAAGTCGGAATTATGAGAATAAAGTCGAAATGTTTCGAGAAAAGCTGCAATGTTTTGAAAATAAAGTTTGAAATACTATGAGAATAAAATCTAAATATTTAAAAAAATAAAGTCGGAATTATGATAATAAAGTCGAAATACTATGAGAATAGTCGAAATGATGAGAATAAAGTTTAAAATACTATGAGAATAAAGCTGCAATGTTTCGAAAATAAAGTTTGAAATACTACAAGAATAAAACCAAATTATTAAAAAAAGTCGGAATTTTGAGAATGAAGTCGAAATACTATGAGAATAAAGTCAAAATGTTTAGATAATAAAGTCGAAATACGACGAGAAAAGGAAATATTTTGAGAATAAAGTCGAAATGTTTAGATAATAAAGTCAGAATACTACGACAATAAAGTCAAAATATTTAACAAATAAAGTCGAAATACTATGAGAATAAAGTCAAAATGAAGAGAATAAAGTCTAAATGTTTCGAGAATAAAGCCGCAATGTTTCGAGAATAAAGTTTGAAATACTACGAGAATAAAGTCGAAATATTTAAAAAATAAAGTTGAATTATGAGAAGTCGTCAAAATACTACGGGAATAAAGTTGAAATGTTTCGAGAATAAAGTTTGAAATACTACGAGAATAAAGTCGAAATATTTAAAAAATAAAGTTGAATTATGAGAAGTCGTCAAAATACTATGGGAATAAAGTTGAAATGTTTCGAGAATAAAGTTTGAAATACTACGAGAATAAAGTCGAAATATTTAAAAAATAAAGTTGAATTATGAGAAGTCGTCAAAATACTATGGGAATAAAGTTGAAATGTTTCGAGAATAAAGTTTGAAATACTACGAGAATAAAGTCGAAATATTTAAAAAATAAAAGTCTGAATTATAAGAATAAAGTCAATATGTTTTGAGAATAAAGTTGAATAAAGTCTAAATGTTTCGAGAACAAAGTTTGAAATACTACGAGAATAAAGTCGAAATATTTAAAAAATAAAGTTGAATTATGAGAAGTCGTCAAAATACTATGGGAATAAAGTTGAAATGTTTCGAGAATAAAGTTTGAAATACTACGAGAATAAAGTCGAAATATTTAAAAAATAAAAGTCTGAATTATAAGAAAAAAGTCAATATGTTTTGAGAATAAAGTTGAATAAAGTCTAAATGTTTCGAGAACAAAGTTTGAAATACTACGAGAATAAAGTCGAAATATTTAAAAAATAAAGTTGAATTATGAGAAGTCGTCAAAATACTATGGGAATAAAGTTGAAATGTTTCGAGAATAAAGTTTGAAATACTACGAGAATAAAGTCGAAATATTTAAAAAATAAAAGTCTGAATTATAAGCATAAAGTCAATATGTTTTGAGAATAAAGTTGAATAAAGCCGCAATGTTTTGAGAATAAAGTTTGAAATACTACGAGAATAAAGTCGAAATATTTAAAAAATAAAAGTCTGAATTATAAGAATAAAGTCAATATGTTTTGAGAATAAAGTTGAATAAAGTCTAAATGTTTCGAGAACAAAGTTTGAAATACTACGAGAATAAAGTCGAAATATTTAAAAAATAAAGTTGAATTATGAGAAGTCGTCAAAATACTATGGGAATAAAGTTGAAATGTTTCGAGAATAAAGTTTGAAATACTACGAGAATAAAGTCGAAATATTTAAAAAATAAAAGTCTGAATTATAAGAATAAAGTCAATATGTTTTGAGAATAAAGTTGAATAAAGTCTAAATGTTTCGAGAACAAAGTTTGAAATACTACGAGAATAAAGTCGAAATATTTAAAAAATAAAGTTGAATTATGAGAAGTCGTCAAAATACTATGGGAATAAAGTTGAAATGTTTCGAGAATAAAGTTTGAAATACTACGAGAATAAAGTCGAAATATTTAAAAAATAAAAGTCTGAATTATAAGAAAAAAGTCAATATGTTTTGAGAATAAAGTTGAATAAAGTCTAAATGTTTCGAGAACAAAGTTTGAAATACTACGAGAATAAAGTCGAAATATTTAAAAAATAAAGTTGAATTATGAGAAGTCGTCAAAATACTATGGGAATAAAGTTGAAATGTTTCGAGAATAAAGTTTGAAATACTACGAGAATAAAGTCGAAATATTTAAAAAATAAAAGTCTGAATTATAAGCATAAAGTCAATATGTTTTGAGAATAAAGTTGAATAAAGCCGCAATGTTTTGAGAATAAAGTTTGAAATACTACGAGAATAAAGTCGAAATATTTAAAAAATAAAAGTCTGAATTATAAGAATAAAGTCAATATGTTTTGAGAATAAAGTTGAATAAAGTCTAAATGTTTCGAGAACAAAGTTTGAAATACTACGAGAATAAAGTCGAAATATTTAAAAAATAAAGTTGAATTATGAGAAGTCGTCAAAATACTATGGGAATAAAGTTGAAATGTTTCGAGAATAAAGTTTGAAATACTACGAGAATAAAGTCGAAATATTTAAAAAATAAAGTTGAATTATGAGAAGTCGTCAAAATACTATGGGAATAAAGTTGAAATGTTTCGAGAATAAAGTTTGAAATACTACGAGAATAAAGTCGAAATATTTAAAAAATAAAAGTCTGAATTATAAGAAAAAAGTCAATATGTTTTGAGAATAAAGTTGAATAAAGTCTAAATGTTTCGAGAACAAAGTTTGAAATACTACGAGAATAAAGTCGAAATATTTAAAAAATAAAGTTGAATTATGAGAAGTCGTCAAAATACTATGGGAATAAAGTTGAAATGTTTCGAGAATAAAGTTTGAAATACTACGAGAATAAAGTCGAAATATTTAAAAAATAAAAGTCTGAATTATAAGCATAAAGTCAATATGTTTTGAGAATAAAGTTGAATAAAGCCGCAATGTTTTGAGAATAAAGTTTGAAATACTACGAGAATAAAGTCGAAATATTTAAAAAATAAAAGTCTGAATTATAAGAATAAAGTCAATATGTTTTGAGAATAAAGTTGAATAAAGTCTAAATGTTTCGAGAACAAAGTTTGAAATACGAGAATAAAGTCGAAATATTTAAAAAATAAAGTTGAATTATGAGAAGTCGTCAAAATACTATGGGAATAAAGTTGAAATGTTTCGAGAATAAAGTTTGAAATACTACGAGAATAAAGTCGAAATATTTAAAAAATAAAAGTCTGAATTATAAGAAAAAAGTCAATATGTTTTGAGAATAAAGTTGAATAAAGTCTAAATGTTTCGAGAACAAAGTTTTAAATACTACGAGAATAAAGTCGAAATATTTAAAAAATAAAGTTGAATTATGAGAAGTCGTCAAAATACTATGGGAATAAAGTTGAAATGTTTCGAGAATAAAGTTTGAAATACTACGAGAATAAAGTCGAAATATTTAAAAAATAAAAGTCTGAATTATAAGCATAAAGTCAATATGTTTTGAGAATAAAGTTGAATAAAGCCGCAATGTTTTGAGAATAAAGTTTGAAATACTACGAGAATAAAGTCGAAATATTTAAAAAATAAAAGTCTGAATTATAAGAATAAAGTCAATATGTTTTGAGAATAAAGTTGAATAAAGTCTAAATGTTTCGAGAACAAAGTTTGAAATACTACGAGAATAAAGTCGAAATATTTAAAAAATAAAGTTGAATTATGAGAAGTCGTCAAAATACTATGGGAATAAAGTTGAAATGTTTCGAGAATAAAGTTTGAAATACTACGAGAATAAAGTCGAAATATTTAAAAAATAAAGTTGAATTATGAGAAGTCGTCAAAATACTATGGGAATAAAGTTGAAATGTTTCGAGAATAAAGTTTGAAATACTACGAGAATAAAGTCGAAATATTTAAAAAATAAAAGTCTGAATTATAAGAAAAAAGTCAATATGTTTTGAGAATAAAGTTGAATAAAGTCTAAATGTTTCGAGAACAAAGTTTGAAATACTACGAGAATAAAGTCGAAATATTTAAAAAATAAAGTTGAATTATGAGAAGTCGTCAAAATACTATGGGAATAAAGTTGAAATGTTTCGAGAATAAAGTTTGAAATACTACGAGAATAAAGTCGAAATATTTAAAAAATAAAAGTCTGAATTATAAGCATAAAGTCAATATGTTTTGAGAATAAAGTTGAATAAAGCCGCAATGTTTTGAGAATAAAGTTTGAAATACTACGAGAATAAAGTCGAAATATTTAAAAAATAAAAGTCTGAATTATAAGAATAAAGTCAATATGTTTTGAGAATAAAGTTGAATAAAGTCTAAATGTTTCGAGAACAAAGTTTGAAATACTACGAGAATAAAGTCGAAATATTTAAAAAATAAAGTTGAATTATGAGAAGTCGTCAAAATACTATGGGAATAAAGTTGAAATGTTTCGAGAATAAAGTTTGAAATACTACGAGAATAAAGTCGAAATATTTAAAAAATAAAGTTGAATTATGAGAAGTCGTCAAAATACTATGGGAATAAAGTTGAAATGTTTCGAGAATAAAGTTTGAAATACTACGAGAATAAAGTCGAAATATTTAAAAAATAAAGTTGAATTATGAGAAGTCGTCAAAATACTATGGGAATAAAGTTGAAATGTTTCGAGAATAAAGTTTGAAATACTACGAGAATAAAGTCGAAATATTTAAAAAATAAAAGTCTGAATTATAAGAAAAAAGTCAATATGTTTTGAGAATAAAGTTGAATAAAGCCGCAATGTTTTGAGAATAAAGTTTGAAATACTACGAGAATAAAGTCGAAATATTTAAAAAATAAAAGTCTGAATTATAAGCATAAAGTCAATATGTTTTGAGAATAAAGTTGAATAAAATCTAAATATTTAAAAAATAAAGTCGGAACACTATGAGAATAAATTTTAAATGTTTCGAGGACGGGTCGCCATATTTTCGAATGATTTTAAATGTATAATTTAGTACTTTTGTAACCTGGTGTAGAAAAATAGTATTTCTCTTATAGAAAAAAAGCCCAAGTACCTGTCAGTGACGAAACCCAAGACTGCTCCTCCTGCCTCCTGGCGTGACTGACCACATGTTACGGTGCTCTTGGATCTTTTGGAAGACATTTCCATTCCTCCTCTTCTCCTTTTTGTATTTTTTCATTTTCTTTACCTATTCAAAAGTAAACATTAAATGACTTAGTATGTAATATTACAATACTTTATTATATATACTAAGAAATCAGTCAAGAAATAAAAAAAACGCTGATATTACTTTATTCTAGTGCCGTCAAAATTAGCGTATTAACATGAGCGATTCATTTTTCCAGTTTAACAGCATTAGAAATATTTAATGCAAGGCGGAGCTACAGTTGCCCCCCTCACTCACAACTGCTGCTGTTTCTGTCTCTTTTTTCTTGACAAGAAGTGTTTATTTAAAATCGCAGAACGTCTTTACGACCACATTAAATGAGAGACTTTTCAGACGTGCATTCCAACATCACCTCAGAACCAGTTGCTAGTCAAACAAGTGCGGGAAAGGTACAGGGGACGAGGGAGCTTCAGTAGAACAACAGTGTTGTAATTTTCCAGTCCTGTCAGCTGTTATACTGTGCTCGTAAGATGCACAAATGCTTATTTTTTTTTATAATAAAAGCGCAAATGAAAGTACAAGTATGTGCGTCAGAGCCGCGTCACTTCAGCAGCAGCAGCTCTTAAAGTAATAGCAGCCAAATAACCTAATAACCCAGCTCCTGTGATGTCTGTTAATCTATAACAGATTCATCTATATTTAAATTTAGTATTTAGTGTTTGATAACTTTATTCAATTTCTTTATATTTCCTATTTGCTGAAGGGCACAGGTAAAAAATGGGTTGTGATCATTGGTTTTAAAAGGAGTTGTTCACTTCCAGAACAAGAATTTACAGATAATGTACTCACCCCCTTGTCATCCAAGATGTTCATATCTTTCTTAAGTCGTGAAGAAATTGTTTTTTGAGGAAAACATTTCAGAATTTCTCTCCATATAATGGACTTCTATGGTGCCCCCGAGTTTGAACTTCAAAAATCCAGTTTAAATGCAGCTTTAAAGGGCTCTATACAATCCCAGCCGAAGAAGAAGGGTCTAATCTAGCAAAACAATCGGTTATTTTTTTTAAAATACAATTTATATACTTTTTAACCTCAAACGCTCATCTTGTCTAGCTCTGCATGAACTCTGTGTATTCTGGTTCGTGACAGAAAAACTCCCATCTCATTTTCTCCTCCAACATTGCCGTTTTACCTTTCTTTGTAAAGGGCGTCTGATCTACTTTGTATGTTCACTTTGTAAATACTGGGTCGGTACTTCTGCAGCGACGTAGAATGATTTAAGATGTAATTTGTTTAATAGAAAATAACCGATTGTTTCGCCAAGTAAGACCCTTCTACCTTGACTGGAATCATTTAGAACCCTTTGATGCTGCATTTTGGAAGTTCAACCTTGGGGGCACCATAGAAGTTCATTATATGGAGAGAATGTATGATATTCCTTCTCAAGACTCGCTTAAACGTCAGGTTGTATAAATTAAATAAATGACCATTTTCATTTTTGTGTGAACTATTTCTTTAAAATATTTAATTGTTAACTGTAATTTAGATCAAACATTAGATACATACTCCAATCAAACATTGTTTTGTAGATAATTTCAGTTATTTTTTGGATTTTATTATTTCATAATCACACACACGACATAAGCAGAGTACCGACCCAGTGCTTACAAAGTGAATGTGCAAAGTCAAAGGACCCTTACAAAATAAAAAGGTAATACAACAATGTTAGATGATTTTGAAGTTGGAGGTGAACATGAGATGGAGTTTTTCGCCCTACCCTACCTTTTTTAACCGCAGCACCAATGCAAATACGCAAAGCGTGAAGATGAGCATTTGTGGTTAAAACACATCTAAACTGAACCCATAAGAAAATGAGTGATTGTTTTGCTAGATAAGACCCTTATTGTTTAGCTGGAATCATGTAGAGCCATTTGAAGCTGAATTGAAACTGCAATTCAGACCTTTTGGAGTCCACTATACGAAGATGATTTCTGAATCGTTTCCCCTCAAAAAATTATTATTTTTTTGTTCGACCGAAGAAAGAAAGACATGAACATCTTGGATGAGTACATTTTCTGTACATTTTTGCTCTGGAAGTGAACAACTCCTTTAAGTTCACTTAAATTAGAATTTAGGAAGTGTAATAAATGTTAAAATATATTGCTCTCAATTATAATATAATGTTGAATGGCTACAGTAAATGGTTAAATATTAGGGAAAAGAGAACAATTTTCTAGAGATATCAGTAATATTGGTATCAGTGATACTTACCCTTTGTCATAAAAGAATATTTACCAAATTCTCAAAATATACTGTCTTTATGATGTTTCTGCATTAATTTGCAGAAGTATATTTAAAAACTTTTATACAGTTTAATAGTGATTAATCAACTAATTTAAAAAAAAGGGCAATTAATTAGTTTTTTTTTTTAAACAATTGACAGCACTACTTTATTCATAAATGCAGTATTCCAAAACAGTGAGCCGTGTAGTAGTAGTAGTAAACTATTCTGAATGACTAGTAGACTAAAATGCAACCATTGTCACTACTAGTTAACATAAATTTTCTAGAGTAATACTGAGAAAGAATTGATAAGTCAAAGTTAAAGTCCTCACTTTTCCACTGTCAAACTCCCTGTCCCACTCGTCAATGACACTTTCGTGTTTGGCATAGCGTGCATCCTCTATGGCATCTCTGCTAACGGCCGACAGATCTCCTTCCCAACTGAGGACTGTTGAATGAAAAAAATAAATAAATTCAAAACACTTAATATTTCAGGTCATGGTAAGAATTCAAGCATTTGTGTGGCTGAAAACTATAAGAGCCTTTTAAAGTCATACGGTTAATCTTAATTCACTTTTCCTGTGATTCACATAAGAGTAAAGAGGAAGTAAACGTAAAATTTTGGATGTAAGAATTCAACTACCAATTGTTTTCTGTTTTTCCATCATTCATTTTTCCCCAGTAATCGTTCTGAACACAAAAATGCCATTTAAATGAATCACAACAGAAACAGAATTTGTCCATTTTCATTTTCAAAAAAATACTTCTAACTTCATTTTAACTTCTGTAATTCTCAGGAAAACTAAGAAGTTTTGTACACAAGGTACGGTTGACTTGTGACTGACAACTCACTATCGGTTCCATAAGCTTTATCTGAGGAGTTCTTGAGGAGCTCATCGACTACGTCACAGCTTTTCTTGCCATCCCAGACCATAGGAGCAGAGCAAGTTCCTTTCTTCGATGCACCTTCTGCTTCTTGATGGTTCTGACCTCGCTTGAAGCCATCCTGAACCTGGCTGTCCCAAACGATCACTGCAGCTGTAACAGAAGATGGCAGATGTTTACACACAGAGAAACCACCTGGCAAACTGTGTTCTGGTGTATAGCTCATTTGAAGTCTAGTATGGTAATAAAAATACAATAAAAAAAATATAATACCTGTGCTCGATTTACTAGGTTTTTGCTTGCCCATCTGACTAGGAGGCTCGACTCCATTGGTCTCTTGAAGCTCCACGTGAACTTTTTCTTTATCCCTCGGTCTCTCCTCCTGTTCTTCGAAGTCCTTGTGTTTTTTCTTCTTCTTTTTCTTCTTGGTCTCTGCTAGGTATTCTGTCTTTCCGTTTGCACTACTAACCTCTTTTACAACAGCACTGGAAGAAAGAACAAGCCTTTTTCAATAAGTTGAAGTGAAAGAAGTTGTACATTAACATAATCCATTTAAAAGAGAAGTTCACTTCCAGGATGAAAATTTCCTGACAATTTACTCAACCCCATGTGATTCAATGATTGCCAACAGGTTGAAGGTCCAAATTGCAGTTTCAATGCAGGAATAAGGGTGTTATCAAGACGTTTTCATTTTGGAAGTGAACTTCTCTTTTAAAAGATGTTGCAACCATTCTAATTGTTAGTGTTGACGTCATCAAAATTTAAGTATACTTTGGGGTCCAAGTAGAAGAACACAGTATATTAGATTTCATGAACCAACTTACCACTTTGAAGCAGTGACTCCATTGCTAAGCTCTTCCAGCTGCTCTTTGAGTTTGTGCTTCTTTTTCTTCTTCGGGACGGGGTCTGTCTCTGGCTGGCCAATCGGAGGCACTGACTGAGGTTTGGTCTCCCGATTCTCTGCTTTAGATGACTCCTTTTCTTTGGCTTCTGAGATGACGCTCCAAGTTTCTCCAAGACACCAGTCCTCATCCTGGTGTGGCTCAAGATGGGACTGCACACACTCCCTCTGTCCCTCAAGACCGTTTGCCTCTAGTTCCCTTTTCCTCTTCTTCTTTTTCTTCTTCTTTCTGTTTTCAGTACTTGGCATTGGTTCTTCTTCTGGGGGTGAGGCTTTAGGGGCGTCCTGTTCTACTTCCGAATGTTGTCGTTTTAGTTTCTTTTTCTTCTTTTTTAGAGTGGGACTGGCGAGTACCTGGGGTAATCCTGTAGTTGAGGTTGATGGGTTCTGGCTCTGGATTGGTCTGGGTGTACTAGACGGCTGAGGCTTAATGCCATTGGTCTGTGGAGAGCGAGCATGAGCGTGTGGCTCCGGAGTTGAGGAGGGCCGTTTAAGGGGACTTGAAACTTTAGGATGAGGAGTTAAAGGTGGAGATTGCAGGTTGAGCGAATGAGTTGAAAATCTGGGGGGGAAAAACCCAGAAACATTTAAATCATTAGGAGCAGAGATGTACTTTCCCAGCAAGCAATTTTTGGTCTAAAAGACGTATATTAGCTGTGAAAACACAGCCCAGACGTCTAGGCTAAAACAAGTTTGTATTTGGGCTGTCAGTGAAAATTTAATAGACATCTAAACATATCCCAATATTAGACTAGCCATCAATTAAAAAATTAAAAATTTAAATAAATAAAAAATTAAACCATAAAACCTTGTAAACGCTGCTGAGTTTGCTTACAGGATGGAACATCATACTGTTACACATCTAACTAGTTATTTTGCCAAAAAATGGCATGCAACCAAATTCAAGGTTATTTTGGCTGGAAGTGGCTATCGGGTTTATAGTTCACCCAGACGGTGAAATGACGACTATTGCTTGCTGGGTTGATACCAAGTAAACACTAAAATGAGTATAGATATAACAACTCGTCTCCCTTCGGTTCTGGTACCACTGACTGATTTGGGGAACATCTAAAATTTTTAAGTGTTGCCTGCATATGCCTATAATTCAATAAAAATATTTGTGTGGCAGCACTGTATTGCTATACTCTTTGTAGAGGTTTTTCAAGGTCTTAAAGAGATGGTTCACTCAAAATATCAGAAGTTTTTAATGCTCCTTATTTAGTCTTTGAAGTCGGTAGAACTTCTCATTTTTGGATGAATTATCCCCATAAACTTTTTGATTAAAGATTACAGTGACGTGTGCGAATAAACTTAAATCCTAACAGTAATGGAACAAATAGTAACCAATTAGTAACACTTTTCATAACAAGAAAAACTTTAAGGCATTCATATGAAGTCTTGTCCACCCCAATGTGTTTTCTTGTAAAAACACATATTTTCCTCTCTGTTTTTGGCCTTCTTTAGTGACACTTCAAAGAAAGAAAATCTAAATCCATATTAAAAGTCAAAATATTTTAAGAATAAAGTCAAAACTATGAGAATAAAGGTGTAGCAATACAAGAATAAAGTCGAAACATTTTGACAAAAGCCATAATTACGAGAATAGTCAAACCAATATAATAAAAGTCGAACACCCTGAAACAGAGTTACACTACAGTGGGGTCATGCAGAGGTTTTCCAAGATGGGTTCAGTTCGGAACAGGGCTCGCAAGTGTCGATCAACAAAGTTGAGCACTCGTTCTGTGCGTCAGGTGCAGAACCTGGCTTAAAAAAAAAAAAAAAAAATAGATGCATAAGTGCTGCCAGCATTGCTTTAAAGGTTGCAGAATTAGGTCAGCTTGTAAGTGCACAGACCATACGCCGCACACTGCAACAAGTCGGTTTGCATAGGCGGTGTCCAGCATGTGTGGCGATGCCTTGGTGAGAAGTATCAAGAAAATTGTGTCTTGCCTACAGTCAGGCATGGTGGTGGTAGCATCATGGTCTGGAGCTGCATTAGTGCTGCTGGTTCTGGGGAGCTGCAGTTCATTGAGGGAAACATGGATTCCATTATGTATTGTACATTCTGAAGCAGGCCATGATGCCTTCCCTCCAGAAACTAGGCTGAACAGCAGTTTTCCAACATGATAAAGACCCCAAACACACCGCCAAGATGACAACTGCCTTGCTGAGGAAGCTGAAGGTGATGGGGTGGCCAAGTATGTCTCCAGACCTCAACCCTATTAACCACCTGTGGGGCATCCTCAAGCGTAAGGTGGAGAAGCACCATGTGTCTAATGTCCAACAGCTCCGTGATGTCATTATAGAGGAGTGGAAGAGGATCCCAGCAACAACCTGTGCAGCTCTGGTCAATTCAATGCCCAGGATGATCAAGGCCGTGCCAGATAACAATGGTGCTAACACAATATATTGACATTTTGGACAAGTTCACTTAGGATGTACTTTTGTTGCCAGCTGTTTTGACAATAATGGCTGTATGTCGAGTTATTTTCAGGGGACAGTAAATCTATTCTGATTATACAAGCTGCACATTGACTACTCTAAAATATATCCAAGTTTCAATTCTATAGTATTGTCCCTTGAGAAGATATACTAAAATGGTTGATGAACTGTGAGGGGTATACTCACTTTTGTGACATACTGTACATCACACACAAAATTATGATTTCAATACTGAACTGACCATATTTATAACCAGCATTTCTTTCACAACTTGTCACAATGACCAAAAAAAAAAACCCCCAGAAATCAGTGAAAGATACAATCATTGCTGTCTTAGAAATTGGCAAAATATTTTACCAGCTTTTGCAACAGCCTATGCTGTAATAAAAACAGAGCTCACTAGGTGTTTTCGAAGGGAATACGTGGGATGTGCACAGCCAAAAGCAAGCAAGATGTGTGCTGAGTGTCATGACAACAGCAAAGCAGCTCTGGTGCAACAAATGATTTACACAGAACCACGGCCTTAACTTAAATGTATGTATTTAGTATACTTAATAGACTGTTCTCCTATTCCTAACAGCCTTCACTCATTTAAAATTAAATATCCAATAGGGGGTTTGCACTTACATCACAATTTTATCAGTTACCGGATACGCGGCCATATCGGCCATACTCAGATGTAAACAATAGCATGAATTGCACGGTTAATGTACTACTGAATACTTTGTTCTGCTAATTTATGTTGTATAAACCATGGAAAAAATATGTGGAAGCTGCTAAATCATATAGAGAAGGACTTAGTAAGCGGGAAAGGGTGAAATATTTTGACAAACTAAAGTCAATAGGTGGTAAAGATACGTATGAGCAGTATTAATTAAGATATTAGCCTATTATTTCACCTATCTGACTGAAAAACAAGAATAAACATGAATGTTGTCAAGATTCTTGCCCTGGAAATCCTGGTTCAGTTTGGCCAACCACAAACGACTTTTGTTCCTCAGACAGTTTTTTTTTTTTTTTTAACTCTTCTCCTTGATATAACCTTTGGCAGTCTATAGTACTCTAAATGTTTTTCCTGGTCCAACCGATTAGTTCAAAACCTGACAATAATTGACCAGCAGCAATAATCAGCAAAATATGTGAGTTTCGTTTGGTTCAGTGGCATTGTTTACATTCAGTGGACGATTACTGACGTGTCGTAAAAACACTATATGTTCCACTGGAATTGACTTGATTGTAAAAAGCACGTCTATTATGACAAGTGGTTACGCAAGTGGTTTGGTGATTTCATCCCAAATGTAAAGTCAAAATTAAACTGAATTTAAAAGTATTCTAAACTTCAGAGCGAGGAAGTACCTGTGGTGCGGGTGAGTTGAGGCCCGGCTGAGAAGGTGTGTGGGATCACTGGACAGATGATGAGATGAAGGGGACGGAGCCTCAGTGCTGCTGCTCAGGCTCTGCCGGGGACTGGCCTGCAGTTATTGACATAAATAAAAACTTTGTGGTCTAAAAAAATATAAAATAAAAAAAACCATAGCCATGAAACGTGACAATGACAAAGGGACCCATATGGGGAAGAAATCATCAAGACCAAACAAAAACAAAAAACAAAAAAAGAAAAAAGTAGGAAGGGGGAAGGAAAAAAAGAAAAGTGTAGCAGAGAAGAATTAGAAGTTGTTAGAAATAAAAAGTAAAAGAACTAAAATAAATTTTTAAAAAGGACAGCAGTGTAGACTGCGAACCGACAAAACAGACATGAGCTGAAAGAAGTAAACGTATTATTATCATCATAATTACTACATGCTTATTATTGGCCGGTGTGAGCAAAACTTCAAAGTTCCCGGTTTTAAAGAAGGTCTTTTTCAACACCAGTGCATCGACGAGGAATGAAGTGGACAAACATGGGAAGGCAAACACACAAACAGTCTTGAAAACCACCAGCAGATGAAACAAGGGTGGATGGAGCCGGTAAAACTGACCTTCTTGGCGGACAGGGCGAGTCGTTTGGCGGGCGGCGGGGACATGGTGCTGACGGGCTCTGATGAAACGTTGGTGAGGGCCTGGGGTTTGAGTTTCACCACCTTCTGCTCCTCTGAGTTCACACGCTCTGTGCTCTTAGCTGGAGATGCAGAACCATTCACCCTAGACATGTCGCCAACAGGCGCGCTCCTCGTGCCAATGGAATCCTAAGTGAAAACACAAAAGACATTTGAGATGAACATCAAACTGAAACATAAATAGGGAAGGAAAAGTTTTCACATAGGCCTTGAGAATCAATATAAACATTACCTGTTTGTTCATAATTAAACTCCACAGGGTAGCGACCTTTTAATTTACGGCCCCATAAAATCCATTTTATTTTTTTTCTTTATTCTGTTTTACGTTAAAAAACAATGTCCAATAAAACGAATAAACTAACAGTTTAATCTTTTAAAATGTAATCAAATAAACAACAAAGCATTCGATTTTTCTTTTATTATCATTTATTTATTCCCAAATAAGGGTGTGTTGTCACTTGTAGTTCAGGTCATTTGGTCCAGACCAAAAAGTGAAATGATACATTTGGCGCTGGTCCGCTTAGCGTTCACGCTGCCATTTTTGACAGTGAACCTAAAGATAGAGAACCTAAAGGCATAGTATTACGTTCACAACCGGAGTTGACAGGTTGAATGACGTATATTTTGTGGCGGAACTCATCGAAAACTCCAAACGAAAAGATAAAGTGCATTCGACTAAGTTGCTTTAAGTCGAATGCACCTAATGCCATCTGCTGAACTAAACGCGCTTATGGTTGCGTGTATATGATTTTATTTTCACCACCTGCAAACTTACAAAGAGCTCATAAAAGGCACTTTACCTCCCTGTTTCTCCATGTTTGGCCTCTGCTCATTTAGTTTTTTGGATACCCTGCTTGTTCCCTTCATGAACTCGTGTCGCATCTTGTCATTACTTGCTGTTTTTGGTCCGTTTAGATCTACATGGTCCGTGTTGTGTTTATATTTCATTCGAACCGCACCAAAGTTCGATTGGAAGTGGACCGAGATCTTTTTAGCTTGTTTGGTGCGCACCAGGCTTCGGATGGCAGCGTTTACACTTACTCAAATGAACCGCACTAACAGAGCAATCACACCAGAGTTCATTTGGAAGCAGACAGAGACCCATCTTTTTAGTGGTCTCGGTCCACTTATTTGGTGCGCACAAGAGTTTGGATGCCAGTGTTCACACTTACTCAAGTGAACCGCATTAACAGAGCAATCGCACCAGAGTTTGATTAGAAGCGGACTGAGACCCATCTTTTTAGTGGTCTCGGCCACTTATTTGGTGCGCACAAGAGTTTGGATGCCAGTGTTCACACTTACTCAAGTGAACCGCATTAACAGAGCAATCGCACCAGAGTTTGATTAGAAGCGGACTGAGACCCATCTTTTTAGTGGTCTCGGCCACTTATTTGGTGCGCACAAGAGTTTGGATGCCAGTGTTCACACTTACTCAAGTGAACCGCATTAACAGAGCAACCGCACCAGAGTTTGATTAGAAGCGGACTGAGACCCATCTTTTAAGCAGTCTCGGTCCACTTGTTTGGTGCGCACCAGGGTTCGGATGGCAGCGGTCACACTTACTCAAATGAACCGCATCAACAGAGCAATCGCACCAGAGTTCATTTGGAAGCAGACAGAGACCCATCTTTTTAGTGGTCTCGGTCCGCTTGTTTGGTGCGCACCAGGCTTTGGATGGCAGCGTTTACACTTACTCAAATGAACTGCACTAACAGAGCAATCACACCAGAGTTCGTTTGGAAGCAGACAGAGACCCATCTTTTTAGTGGTCTCGGTCCGCTTATTTGGTGCGCACAAGGGTTTGGATGCCAGTGTTCACACTTACTCAAGTGAACCGCATCAACAGAGCAATCGCACCAGAGTTTGATTAGAAGCGGACTGAGACCCATCTTTTTAGTGGTCTCGGCCACTTATTTGGTGCGCACAAGAGTTTGGATGCCAGTGTTCACACTTACTCAAGTGAACCGCATTAACAGAGCAATCGCACCAGAGTTTGATTAGAAGTGGACTGAGACCCATCTTTTAAGCAGTCTCGGTCCACTTGTTTGGTGCGCACCAGGGTTCGGATGGCAGCGGTCACACTTACTCGAATGAACCGCATCAACAGAGCAATCGCACCAGAGTTCATTTGGAAGCAGACAGAGACCCATCTTTTTAGTGGTCTCAGTCCGCTTGTTTGGTGCGCACCAGGCTTTGGATGGCAGCGTTTACACTTACTCAAATGAACTGCACTAACAGAGCAATCACACCAGAGTTTGATTAGAAGCGGATTGAGACCCATCTTTTTAGTGGTCTCGGTCCACTTGTTTGGTGCGCACCAGGGTTCGGATGGCAGCGGTCACACTTACTCAAATGAACTGCACTAACAGAGCAATCACACCAGAGTTCGTTTGGAAGCAGACAGAGACCCATCTTTTTAGTGGTCTCGGTCCACTTGTTTGGTGCGCACCAGGGTTCGGATGACAGCGGTCACACTTACTCAAATGAACCGCATCAACAGAGCAATCGCACCAGAGGTCGTTTTAATCGAACCAAACATGACAAGTGTGATCATACCCTAAGATGCTACACAACGGAACAGAATTAAATCATTTTGTGTTTTGGTCTGAGGCTCCACCCTCCAGCTATCTACCAATCACGAAGTCAGTCAGAGTTTCGTCCTCCGGGTTGCCAGCTCAGCTGCAGCTACGAACGTATCGGATAACACATGTATAACGTTACGAAACCTTAAAGATCTCGTTATGAATCCGAAATACGTCGTGACAAAGTCCGAAATAACACAAGGATTTGTATAGGAGATGCTGAAAACGGAGAAGAATTTGAAGACAGGCGCCATCGTTGCTGATTTTCTCCTGGACAGGTAAGATTCATCTATGTTTGGCTAACTTTGCTTCCGTTCACAGAGGATTTTCCACGGTCGCCAGTGCTAAATGCGTTCATAAAAAGCGTTATATCGCACCACTAGCAGGGTATGAAAACAATCTATGTTCCGACTGAAATGTGGTATTACAGTACATCTTTACGAAGTATTTCGCTAATCGCCATTAGTACATTTTTGCGATACATAATTACTTCGCAAAATATCTCTCGTGAAGCACAAACATAATTAACAGAAGAAAAAAAAATTACTGTGTAGGACTCATCACTTGCCATTGGAAGCTCCTTGTAGCAGCCTACGTTCCTGCTGAATCCTGCAGTTTAGCTGGCAACCTCGAGTCAGGGGGGAGCGGGTGGGGATACACCATTCTACAGTATTTTGAAAGTGATTGCAGTACCAGTTTTGGCCACAATCGGTTACATACGGTTCCTTTAAAGTACATAGAAGAGTAATATATTTCTTCAAGTTAAACCAAACTTATATGTTGGTGGTTTGTATTGTGCATATGACAGTGGTTTGTTTCTCAAACAAAAGGCTAAAAAAGCTTGTGAAGTGACTCTCAGAGCAGCTCTGGAGATGAAATCCATGTCCTCATATATTAAAGCTGTAGATGCTGAAAATACAGTAAGCGTCAAACACGTTTGATTTTGTGTCAATTAGGTTTTTTTGGGCTGATGAACAGAACCACCCGCCAACTGCCATTATAAACCTTGGAAGAGCCAGGACAATTTTTAATATAACTCAGATTGGATTCGTCTGAAAGAAGAACGTCATATAAACCATCCTCATGCCTGATGAGTAAATCATGGGCTAATTTTAATTTTTGGGCGAACTAACCCTTTAAAAAGCATATACAAGTCAACAGAGACTTACTTTAGACTCAGAGGAGGTGTCTGCTGAGGAGGTGTCAGACAGGGATTTGAGTGAGGTAGATGATGGCAGGCCGCGGCCCTCGCTGTTGCTCCTCTTGTCGTTGTCAGGTTTGGGGAGGCCGTTGGTTGGAGCAGGAGTGCTGCTGCGGGACTGAGGCTGAGGTATGGGCTTCTTCACTTTCTTAAAGGGCTCCTCGATCAGGGTGGGCCCACTGGGCGGCTTGGGCGGGGCATGGGAGTTTCCCGTACCATTAGACATCTTCGGCGACTGGACCCCTGAACAGTTCCTAGCTACTGGAATACCGAGACCTCCATCCACAGACTGGATTTTTCTCAGCTGAGCTGGATCAAGCTTCTGAAGAAGAAAAAAGAAGAGATTTTTTTTATGTTAAGTTACCCAAAAAGTGAAAAGAGGCCACCCATATCTATGACTATGATATATTTTCTAGAATATGAATCTGAAATGTGTTGTGACTTATATTCCAAAGTTACTGTGTTGCATGAGAGAGATGGATGAGCCCATCAATTTGAATTAAGCCATATGTTGGATTTGTATTGTTTTGTGAGCTGTTTTTTTTCCACATTTTGAATGCATTTCCATGAGTTATTTCTCTTCCCAAATCTTTACTCATGTCTCACCTTCAGTCTTTGCAGGGGATTTATTTTCTATAAACATTTACCTCCATTCATTCACTTTAATCCCTATATTTGCATCCATTAATGTGATAAAGTAGAAAAATATAGTATACCAGATATATTTTGAAAATGACAGAAATAATATGATTTTGTTCAGTAAAAATAAGCAGCTATTCCCTGGTTTTTATTCATATGATATCTCCAGATCGTGGCAGATGTTCCTACCTTTGTAACCTGTGGTGAAGACAAAGGTCCATTGAGTGTGCTCTTCTTCAGCTGCTCCGATGTTATATTAGTTCTCCCAGAGTGCACCATGTTCTGCTTAGTATTCGAAGCTTCTGTATTTTTCTTTTCAGGGATCCTGCCACAGAAAAAATGTGATTGTAAAACTAAAGGCATCTCCACTGGCTACTGCAAGATGAAGAGTAGATGAAAGAGAATATTACCTCAGGTAAAAGAGGACATAGGCCTGCTGATTAAGGACAACCTTGATGTTGCTGGAATGCACCATGGAGTC
The DNA here is from genome assembly GCF_049309525.1 of Garra rufa. Classification (NCBI taxonomy): domain Eukaryota; kingdom Metazoa; phylum Chordata; class Actinopteri; order Cypriniformes; family Cyprinidae; genus Garra; species Garra rufa. Next base: position 59,994,165 of record NC_133361.1, read on the forward strand.
ATTCATCTGGTACCACTGTCCATTACTGGCCTATAAAAGTACATTTGCATCAGAATATTCGCCATACAAGTTAAAATGAACAAGACGTTCATTTTTTAGCATATTTAGTCATTTTTCCACGACACTGTCAGTACTACTGGCTTAGCTCGATTGTTTTCCGACATTAACTGAAATAATCGAAAAAGGTATAATTGTTTTGAATTGCTTGAATTTTGCATTTACATTAGTTATTTCTCTTCCCAAACCCACTGGAAGTTTCCATATCGCAAATCATTTGATTTCGACTGGGACTACAAATCGCGTATCGCACATCATTTGATTTGAATCTTTAAATTCGTGAAATGCACAAACCCATTCAGACCTAAATCAAATGATACATGATTTGAAGTCCCAAATTGAAACAAATGATTCGTGACACTCGTTCTCACTGGAGTGCTTCGAAACGGCGAATCATTTTGTGAAGCAATGGTTTAACTGATTCAGAGTTTTGAAAAGCTCTGTTTCACCCATCACTACGTGCTTTTATAAAATCGTTACAATAGATGTTGAAATTCGAAAATGACTGGCTCTTTTGATTTGATCTGGTTTTTGCTAGTGAATCGCTTGAAAAGAATGATTGAAGTCACGAGTTTGAATCAATCAGCGGGGTTCCAGCATAAATGACTCAGTTGATTTGGTTCATCTGTTCCTTTTTTGCATCTTCAGCCATGTTTCCACAACACTGTCAGTACTACTGGCTTAGCTCGATTGAGTCCCTTGTTTGTCCTGAACAGTTATACTGCCAAATTCTTTGTTGGAAAGAGTTCAAATAGACAAAAAATGCTGATAAAAAACAGTGACTGTATGCTTTTGAGATCCATATTTTCACTCTGAGGAACTCATGCAACTATTACAGAAGGTTCAAACGCTTATTGATGCTTCAAAAGGCAACATGATTCTTTAGGAACCAGAGAGTGAAAACTTTTGGAATTCGAAGATCAGGGTAAATTTGGGGAACATGTAAGCATCTTATGTAGTGTGAATTTTGCGTGAAAAGATGTTTAATTTTGTCAATAAGCACTTTTACATACACCGTCTTTCAATTATTCAAGCACTTTTCAAGTACCTCTTTAGGAATATTGCTACTTTCAAGGGTTTTCCAGGCCTTAAATTTCAAAGTGTCAAATTCAAGTACTTTAAGCATTTTTATCCACCTTGTACGAACCCTGGAGGAGGCTGTTTTTCACCAGAAATGTTGCTGTTAAACACCATTATCTAAAGAAAAAACCCTTGGAAAGAATAAAAAAAAAAAGCGCTAGCT
>NC_133361.1:59995964-60030201 GCF_049309525.1 Garra rufa
AGCTTTAAAGGGCTCTAAAGGATCACAGCAGAGGAAAGAAAGGGTCTTATCTAGCAAAACAATCGGTTATTTTCTAAAAAAAAATTACAATTTATATACTTTTTAACCTCAAATGCTCGTCTTGGTTAGCTCTGTGTGTACTCTGTGTAGACATTAAAAAGTATATAACTGTGAATGTTTTTAGAAAATAACTTATCGTTTCGCTAGATAAGACACTTCTTCCTCGGCTGGGATCATTTAGATCCCTTGAAGCTGCATTTTAGTTCAAACTCGTGGGCACCACAGAAGTCCACTATATGAAGAGAAATCCTGAAATGTTTTTCTCAAAAACACCATTTCTTTATGACTGAAGAAAGAAAAACATATCTTGGATGACAAGGGGGTGAGTACATTATCTGTACATTTTTGTTCTGAACTAGTGAACTACTTTACTACTAATAATTTCGATTGCAACTTTTCATGCATAAAAATGTTATAAGGACAACATGTTGTTTGTAAAATGTATATATATATATATATATATATATATTTAATAATCTTGGACGACAAGGGAGTGAGTACGTTATGTGTACATTTTTGTTCTGAAATTGGACTACTCCTTTAATGAATTTAAATAAGCTGTCTATTCTAGATCAATGGGTGTAAATGATAATTAATGATGTTCATGACACAAAAGCATATAGACCAGATATGGGTGTGCATCATTTTGTGTCCAATAGGAAACAAATTAATGGACTAGTTCGCCCAAAAATGAAAATTCTGTCAATAATTACGCACCCTCATGTCGTTCCAAATCTATAAGACATTCGTTCATCTTCAGAAATTAAGATATTTTGGATAAAATCCGAGACGGAGAGGAAGCACAGGGGGAGAAGAATTGTTGAATAAAGTCATTACTTTTGTTTTCTTTGCACACAAAAAGTATTTTTGTAGCCTTGTAAAATTACGGTTGAACCACTGACGATTGGTTATTTTCTTAAATTTTTTTTACAATTTATATACTTTTTAACCTCAAATGTTCATCTTTTCTAGCTCTGTGTGTACTCTGTGTAGAGATTGTATATAATTGTAAATGTTTTTAGAAAATAACATATGGTTTCGCTAGATAAGACCCTTCTTCCTCGGCTAGGATCATTTAGAGCCCTTGAAGCTGCATTTAAACTGCATTTTGGAAGTTCAAACTCGGGGGCACCATAGAAGTCCACTATATGAAGTTTTTCTCAAAAAACACCATTTCTTTACGACTGAAGAAAGAAAAACATATCTTGGATGACAAGGGGGTGAGTACATTATCTGTAAATTTTTGTTCTGAAAGTGAACTACTCTATTACTAATAATTTCGATTGCAACTTTTCATGCAGAAAAATGTACACTGTGTAAGGAAAATCATGACGTTATAAGGACAACATGTTGTTTGTAATATATATATATATATATATATATATATATATATATATATATTTTTTTTTTTTTTTTTTTTTTTTAATAACCTTGTCAATCCACTATTTTCTAGCGCCATCTGGCGACACCTTCGGTGTCCACGGACCCCAGTTTATAAATCTGTGCCAACACAGTGCAAGTCAGCCTTCCGTCCGCATATTCCGCGAGTAAACAACGCATGAATTGAAAGGGGGCCATGTTAAAAGTTAGACGGCAATCGATTTGCGCCCTCTGATTGGACGCTGGAGCTATGAATGAAGTGTGTCGTCAGAGCCGTGCTCAAAATTGATTGGCCGCTCCCTCACGTCAATCACGCGTGTACACGCCCTTTTATAATGCAGCATGGGGGAGAGAACGTAACAAAATGAAGGCTTCGTAGCGGAATATAGTCTTAACATCAAAACAGATCAAACGATTCGCGGTCATTCACGGATGGGTACGTATCTAATGTTATCCGCATGCGTTTAGAAGCGAATGACGGACGGATCTGTGTTAGTTCTTTAGAAAATGCCTATATCAGGGTTAGGAGCACATTGCAGCAGTATGAACGCCACGTTCGCTTTGTGAGGCGGCTCAGCTCAGGAAGTGAACCCTCTTATATCTGCTGTGAACACCTAGCTGGCCGCAATCATCGTCGCTACATTTGACAAACGTTGAATGCTCAATTTTGCAGAAACGGCGGAGGCTGTCGATGTAAAACGGCACTGTTTACGCTAAAGCAGATGCTAAAGTAGCTTGTTAGCTTGTACCTAGTGTGACTAGTAACGTTAGCTCATATAGGATCTCACTAGCGACTGCGTCGCAAAACACTCTCTCTACATTGACAGTAATAGTGCAGTCTTGTGGTAAACACTCCGAACCGAAGCGATTTAACGTTAGTCATTCCTAAACCGATGATCATGTCCTTGATCATCAGGGGTTTCTAAATGCACTGAATTTCTAATAGCTGCATTGTAATAGTCTCTAATATGTGCGCTGTAAATAACCTGTCAGTTGTCATATGCTGATAGCGCCCACCCGAGCTAGTTTACACAAAAGGGCAAAGTAGGTTTTTGGTACATTTTCAGGCCGTGTCTCAAATCCAGCTGCCTACCTAGAGCACATTGAGGCATCATTTGGCGCGTGCTGCACGTGCATGTGATGGCCAACCCGCGGTGGAAGTTGCTGAAACACTGTTTGTTAATGTATAAGTGAACACACAGAGAGACAGTAAGCACAGTGAATAAAGTAGAAGCTGGAAATCCGACAGCTAAACCGTAATAGTGGTTAGTATTACTAGTTAAATGCCACATGACACGAGTCCCCGTTGGACACGTGTTTTCAGCCGGAAATACAGTTTAGCCTTTAACGTTACCTCAGCGAGATACTGTATCATTGGGATATGTGACAATATTGGGATAGGACAATATTTGGTCGAAATACAACTGTTTAAAAATCTGAACCCTGACCCCCGGTTTCACAGACAAGGCTTAAGCCTAGTCCTAGACTAAAATTTAAGTCTGAGCTGTTTCAACAATCTAAATATTGAGAAAATCGTCTTTAAGTTGTCCAAATGAACTTCTTAGCAATGCATATTACTAATCAAAAATGAAGGTTTGATATATTTACGATAGGAAATTCCCAAAATATCTTCATGAAACATGATCTTTACTTAATATCCTAATGATTTTTGGCATAAAAGAAAAATCAATAATTTTGACCCATACAATGTATTTTAGGCTATTGCTACAAATATACCCCAGCGACTTAAGACTGGTTTTGTGGTCCAGGGTCACATATTTGAATAACGTATGTTGATAATGTAATGCTTTTAAGTTTTAAGGTTTTAAGTTACAACACAGCAAGAATATCACTTTCTTTTTCATGTGGACTTTCTTAATGACACAAATGTGCGTTTTATACTATATAGTGTGTTCTTGGCAGTTCTTCTGTGTGAAACATGTTTTACTGGATTAGTTTCATGGTTTCTAAACTATGTAAATTAAAGGAGTAGTTCACTTTCAGAACAAAAATGTACAGATAATGTCCTCACCCCCTTGTCATCCGAGATGTTCATGTCTTTCTTTCTTCAGTCGTAAAGAAATGGTGTTTTTTGAGGAAAACATTTCAGGATTTCTCTCCATATAGTGGACTTCTGTGGTGCCCACGAGTTTAAACGCAGCTTCAAAGAGCCGAGAAAGAATGGTCTTTTCTAGCGAAACGATCGGTTATTTTCTAAAAACATTTACAGCTTACATATTTTTTAATCTCAAATGCTCGATTTGCCGAGCTAGACTGAAGACTGAAGAAAGAAAGAGTCTGAGATGAACATCTTGGACAACAAGATGTTATGTGTACATTATTGTTCTGAAATTGAACTACTCCATTAATGAATTTAAATAAGCTGTCTATTCTAGATCAATGGGTGTAAATGATAATTAATGATGTTCATGACACAAAAGCAGAGACCAGATATGGGTGTGCAGTCATTTTGTGTCCAATAGGAAACAAATTAATGGACTAGTTCGCCCAAAAATGCAAATTCTGTCAATAATTACGCACCCTCATGTCGTTCCAAATCTATAAGACGTTCGTTCATCTTAAGAACACAAATTAAGATCTTTTGGATGAAATCCAAGAGCTTTCTGACCGTAATGGAAGCACAGGGTCACTCGGGGAAGAAGAATCGTTGTATAAAGTCATTACTTTTGTTTATTTTGCGCACAAAGTATTTTTGTAGCTTTGTAAAATCACAGTTGAACCACTGACGTTTTGCACATCAACTGTTTTACCGATGTTTATGGGCTTGGGAATATTTCAGTTACGTTGCTGTGTATGCAGGCTCAGAATGCTCTCAGATTTCATCCAAAATATCTTAATTTGTATAATCTTAGTTTGTAACAACATGAGGATAAGTAATTAATAACAGAATTTACATCTTTAGATGGACTATTTCTTTAACGGAGTTTGGACACTTTTTATTGGTGCACGACCCCCAGTGAAATACGTCCGTGGTTCCGGAAAAAATAGCTAAATTTACGGAATATTCTTGACTGTATTTAAACAATCACATCGTCTGTTTGCTATTAGCTGTTTAGAATCGGAATAAGCGATGCTACATTAGTCACGCTTTTGGAAAATGAGTCGATGCATGACAAATCGAGAAATGATTCTGTATCGATTCTGAGATTTTCCAAATGCTTTGTGGTTTTCTGTCAAATCTTAGTTTTTAACAATAGAAGGCACTGCATGCTTTAGAAACAGCCACAATTCTAACACACTTGATGCTAAAATTATCGTTCATTAAGTTCGAATTACAAAGGTGATTACATTAATCTTGAATCATGAGACTCTTTGAGAGAATTTGAGTGAGCGGTTAAACTAGAGCACCATCTGCTGTTAAAACTTAAACCTAAGCTCTGAATTGATTCCAGAGAGAATTGCGATGCATTTGAAATCAATTGGTGAATCGCCGCGATGCGTCAAATTATCGTCACAATCGTATTTTAATCAAAATTAATTTTGATTGATTTAGAGAGTTCATAGTAACGGCATACTTAATAAGACAGCAAACGAAAATCGTCCATTTACCGACAGTCCGTAAGCTTGCAAATATCTGCTATCATTTGTCAGCAATGAAGCGGCTCTTTATTGTGCGTACAGCTTGTTAATGACTCTCTACTGCATGGAAGGACAATTATGTCCATGTAATTTTATCAAAATATATCATTTTGTAGGGAGAACTGCTGAGAAAAAGCTAGAAGCAGTCCTGGTTTGGAGTGTGTTTTGTCTTTGTATGTGTTTAACTCTCGAATGATTTATAAGATGTGTTATTAATTATTAATTGTATTGATTCCCCTCATTCTCTTGATGTTCTTGACATATACTTGTTAATTATTCATCTGCATGTTAGTCATGTTGTATTTAGTATACTAAATTATAAATCATTTTAGCATAAAAACCTGAGCATTGAGGTTTCTATATCGTTTCCTTGAGCGCAGTTGAAACATATGAATAGATTCTCAGTATAATAGATTTTAAGATCTGCTTTTGAATATATTCATATAGTATTGGATGCCCGTGAGAACAGATGTCTTAATGCACACGCGCTGCACACAGGCGCAGGTTGTTACATCACTGCTTTTGGCTGACCGCAGCTTGTGCAGGGCTGTGTCACCATTAATCGCAAGCGCACATGAAGGTTAGACTGCCCTTGTGGCTTTGATGCATGTGCAGCCCGCTCGCTGCTCCTCTGCTTTGTACGTCAGCACTAGACCTGATGAGTAAGCCCATGCTGGACCAAACTCAGCCTTACTGTTCTTCTGTGTCCTGAATGCACCAACATGTCCGCTTAACGAATTACAGCCTCCTAAAAAGAGATGCTTTGTGATTATTTCTAAAGAACCTGGTTATGATTGATATTTTGAGGCTAGGAGCTATTTTATGTTGTCAGTTCTCAGTAATGTCTTTGTTCTTAATTAAAAAAGAAGTTTAGTTTAGTTTATTAAGATCCCCATTAGCTGCTGCAAAAGCAGTAGCTATTCTTCCTGGGGTCTCTAGACTTCAAAAAAAGTATTCTTTTACCATAAAACAATACATTATACAGACAAAATGGAGTGCATACATTCATAGGTGACAGTACAACAACGTACTAAAAAAAAACAATAAAACAACAGCTGTACATTATTCATTATCACAGTTACAGCTATGCTACTGTAGGGTTCATAATTTTCACAGTGTTTTCCCTCTCTTCAACCATTCTTGACAAAAAAGCACCAAATATAAATAATAACAGTTATTCTAGTGTAAATAAAGTCTTACAGTGTGTTCACACGCTTCCCATTTACTTTGAATGGGTGACGTCAAGCGTTGCCGAAAAGAAATGTGGATCCGTCGGCGGCGCTTCACTTGCGTTGCTCGCGGCAGAAGTTGAGAATTTTTCAACTTCTGCCGCGAGCAACGCCAGTGAAGCACCGCCGACGGAAGCGTCAATCAGGATCGCTCTATGCAAACAGTAGCCAGGTGACAGCCAATCACGTTCGTCCTGTTCAAGAGCAGCAAACGGTCTAATTTCATTGGCTGACGCTGCTATGACCGTGGCGTCAGTGCCAAACTTCAGCCACGCCTTCCGTCAAGCGTTGACGCTGACGCCCCGTGTGAACGTACGGTTAATCTTTTACGAAAAGTCATTGCATTCATTCCCAAAATCAAAAATGCGGAAGAGAAGTCCATGCCACCATTGGTCTATACTGCACTGTCCTTTGCATACTGGTTACAAAAAACGACTCTCGAGTGGAATATTGATGCACAGCACTAAAAACTGACAGTCTGCTGTAAAGTATTTCTGGCATTTTTGTAACAATTTTTCTAACAAAGTTGGTAACACAATAATTGATCCTACCTTTTACACTAAGCCAAACTAGCCTGGTATTCAGTTCTCTAACACTAGTCCTGAAAGGGCAGCTTAAAACTACACGAGCTGCTTTATTTTGAGCAACTTGCAGTTTGCTTAAATTAATTTCAGTTGTACTTGACCAAATAATTGAACAATAATCTAAATGCGATAAAACTAATGATTCTACTAGTGTTTTCATCACTCGATTTGGAATACATTTTCTACAGTGCTTGACAACTGCCCGACTCCTGCCCATTTCAATAATATTTGATTTATGACTATTCCAATTTAACAAACTGTCAACAGTCACAACGAGTAGCTTTACCTCAGTGACCTGTTCTGTTACAATACCCCCCACAGTCAGACCCAACACAGGCGGATCTTTTAACAGATACTTGGATCCCAACACCATACATTTACTTTTCCCTGCATTAATCACCATTTTATTGTCCCTAATCCAATTTTCAATTCGTTTCAGTTCTACTTGTAAAATATTAAGTTCAACAGGGGTTTGCGCAGACGTATAAATAGTCGAATCATCTGCATATAAAGCCATGGTGGAATTCTCCAAAACAAAAGGCAAATCATTTGTAAAAATATAAAATAAAAGTGGCCCAAGGCAACTCTCTTGTGGCACACCACAATCAAGAGTCTGTATACCAGATTTACTCCCATTAAATGTTACAGTAAATTCCCTAACATTAAACATTAGGATTACACAATTATGTAAAATGATATTTATGATGAGGTCCCATTGTTAGACTTTAGTTGCCCACAGGCAATCCAAGATGTCTTCATCATAACAGATTTGTGACTCTGGACCACAAAACCAGTCTTAAGTAGCACGGGTATATTTGTAGCAATAGTCGAAAATACATTGTATAGGTCAAAATTATAGTTTTTTTCTTTAATGCCAAAAATCATTAGGATATTAAAGGAGAACTCCGGTGTGATTTTGACCTAAAGTGTATTGAATCATGATACCGAGTGTGAACGTACCTTGCATATCTCATCTCGGTTTGTGTCCTGCAGTCCGAAATCTGGGGTCAGTTAGCCGATGCTCACAACAGGTTTTCAATGAGAGTCAATAGGGCATCGAAGTAGCCATGTAAATAAATCACTGTTTTTTTACGCCATTTACGAGGCACAAAGTAGCTCCACACTTCATTTGGTAGACTTCCAAGGGCCCTGACATTTAAAACGAGACACTGAGAACTCAGAATAAGCTCCGGTAGTTGATTTACAAGAAGATTTATACAGACATTTTCCACCAGAAACAGACCATCTTGAATTTAGTCACGATAAGTTGAGTGTCGAGCACCAAGGAATTTATCAGGTTATCAACTTATCAGGTTGTAGTTTCCTTCGTACTCGACTTATCGTGACTAAATTCAAGATGGCGGCGACCGGTCTGTTTCTGGTGGAAAATGTCTGTATAAATCTTCTCGTAATTAAACTACCGGTGCTTTTTCTGAGTTCTCAATGTCTCGTTTTAAATGTCAGGGCCCTTGGAAGTCTACCAATGAAGTGTGGAGCTACTTTGTGCCTCGTAAATGGCATAAAACAGTGATTTATTTACATGGCTTCTCCGATGCCCTGTTGACTGTCAATGACAACCTGTTGTGAGCATCGGATAACTGACCCCAGATTTCGGACTGCAGGACACAAACCGAGATGAGATATGCAAGGTACGTTCACACTCGGTATCATGATTCAATACACTTTAGGTTAAAATCACACCGGAGTTCTCCTTTAAGTAAAGGTCATGTTCCATGAAGCAATTTTGTACATTTCAAGCCATAAATATATCAAAACCTATTTTTTTTATTAGTAATTTGCATTGCTAAGAACTTAATTTGGACAAGTTTAAAGGCAATTTTACTCAATATTTAGATTTGTTTCTTTTTTTTGCACCCGATTCCAGATTATTCAAACATTGTTCTATCCCAATGAACTACACATCAATGGAAAGCGTATTTATTCAGCTTTCAGGTGATGTATAAATCTCAATTTCAAAAAATCGACCCTTATGACTGGTTTTGTGGTCCAGGGTCGCATTTGGAGAAATGTAGCATTACATCATTTGCTCATAAATGGATCCTCTGTGGTGAATGGGTGCCGTCAGAGTCCAAACAGCTGATAAAAAAAACATCACAATGGTTCACACCACTCCAGTCCGTTAGTTAACATCTTATGCATGTTTGTAGTGATGTTCCGATACCCTTTTTCCCTTCCTGATACTGAGTGTATATACAGCTGTAGATACTTCTAGCCCTGTATCAGTTGATAAAATTATTTTATGCTGTGCTTCAGACTTACACGTTAATAAAACATGAACAAATATATACAGTGAACTAGAGTGTTTTTATTATCTAACATACATTTGACAGTATTTCTATAGTTGGCATTACTACTTCTGGTTTTCTGACGTACATCAGCGCTGTTTATAAGAGAATTCTGGGCAGAATTCAAACGCTTCTCACTGGATCTTGCAGCAGTAACGGTGTCGCCAAATCAGCTCCCGAATAAAGCTGTTCTGGGCTTGTCCAAGCTTGTCAAACTTGGCGCGGTTTAGCTTAGCTTTCGTTTCGTTTGCCGCTGAATGCAACAGAAATGGCAGAGCTTATGAGTTGAACAACGCACTGGTCATGCCAGTGTGACCGCTCACAAAAATTAGTGAGCGGTAAAATTATTCTTCTGCTTGTGGCAACACAGCACAACTTCCTGTGTTTGGATTCTGAGCAGCGAAGAAGAATTGACTTTCAATTTGCAGCGTTAAGCAAAGCTAGCGGGCATAACTAGGTCTTGTGTTTTTTTTTTTTTTTTTTTTAAAAGGTATCGGGTTGGTACGTGGGTTCAGGAACTCGCCGATACCGATTCTAGATTATTTTGTGGTATTGGTGGCATTTCTGATACTAGTATCTCTACATGTTTGTAAAAAACAAATTCATCAAGATGTTTTAACTTCAGACCGGCTATAATATGAGTCCACTATCCATAATACTGCCTTCTCTAGCGGAAAAAAGTCATTTTGTCTAAAGCAGGAAAGGAATATGCACTGATTAGGCACCATTTACAAACCAAAACAGTACTAAGCAAATATGTTGGTTGATTTTGACGTTAGACGAAGACGAGAACAACAGGGAGGAGACGTTTATGGATTATGGACTATTGGCCAGAAGCAATGGTTTGAAGTTTAAATACCTTTAAAGAATCATCACAATTTTTTTTCTGGAAGTAAACTTCTCTGTTAATGATGTATTTGTTTTTTACTAATGCGCAGCTTTTCTCTTCACATGATGTTAATTGATGGACTGGAGCCCTGTAGATTAATCTTGGGGATTATTGTGACTTAAAAAAATACAGCAGATTGTTGTTAGTTCATGTTAGCTTAGGTTACAACAACCTTTTGATTTTAATAATTCTACATGTTAATAAAAGCTTTAATTTAGAAGTGTTGTGTTTTGTTCAGTGTTAGTTCATATTGACTAATGTTTGTTAGGATAGGGCAATTTTTGTCCGAGATACACCCATTTTCAAATTCTGTTTATCCTCAAACGCAGTCACAGCAATACCTGGTAGGTGTGCACTTTTCCTCAGTAGCAGTGCTGTAGCTGTTATGTAACAACACAGTGCCACGTCCTAACTGTTCACCTATTGGATTCATTTCAGACACAGTGCTTAGATGCTACATTTTATGTAGCTTTGTGTAGTTATTATCTGTCAAGGCACGTAAAAGCTCTGTTAATGCAGCGTTGTGGTTTGTGGGTGAATGACACTGTGTTGTTCTTGGTTTCAGCACATGTACAGGCTGCTGTTTTTCAAATTGGGGCTTGCTCAGTTTGTCAGTTTCATGATACATTGGCATAAACTTGAAGCTATTATACTAGAATTGCTTACTTGCCAACAAGCTGGTTAGATGCGTCAGATTTGTTGCTCTAGATGAATGGTATACTTGCTTTGAAGAATTAGAAATCATTGGTTTGTTACAAGAAATACCAGAAACTTCTGGCTAAGCAACTTATACACTACCAGTCAAAATTGTGTGAACAGTAAGGTTTTTAAAGAAGTCTCTTCTGCTCACCAAGACTGCACTTATTTGATCCAAAGTACAGCAAAAACAAATAGAAAGCAGTAATTTTAAATAGTAACAATATTACTGCTTTTGCAGTTTTTTTTTAAAAGATCAAATAAATGCAAAAATGTAATTAAATTAAAATACAGAATTTAAAAATTGTACTGTTCAAAAACTTTTGACTGGTAGTGTGTTTATAAAATAGGTTTTTAAAAATGTGTCTGTTTTCCTAATTAATGCTCTTTCTTTCTTTATCATTCATCAGTGACAAATAATGCCGATAGTTGACAAGCTCAAAGAGGCCCTGAAGCCGGGCCGCAAGGACTCCAGCGATGAGGGCGACCTGAACAAGTTGTTGGCTTCAAACGCAAAGAAAGTGCTTTTACAGAAGATCGAGTTTGAACCTGCCAGCAAAGGCTTCAGCTACCAGTTGGAGACCCTCAAGACGAAATATGTGATCCTGAATCCCAAGAATGACGGAGCAGCGGCACAGAGACAGACTGAACCTGCTCAGATTAAGAGACAAAGTAAGATCACCAGCGCCACTTGAAGGCTTACAGAACTGAGACCCATGTTTTTCTTTTCTTTTTTATTTGGTTTATAATTGTCAGTATGGATTTGTATTTTCTTAAACGGCATTAAATTAACAAAGAGATTTGAACAATCATTAGACAATAATCATTAGATTCAAGCTAAAAGCATTGGGTTCTAATATTTTCAGCTTCTCTGGTAAGAAGTTTTATTCTTATGATACCCCTGAAAAGGTTTTTAATCAAGTTAATTCATATTTAGTTGTAGTTTTATTTTAGGGAAAATCTGTCTTAAACGTTTTATTTCTGTCAAAATTGCCAAAAAATAAAAACTCTCTGAAATCAGTTTTTCTCAAACTCGGGCCAATAGATAATGCTATTGTAATTTGGAGAAATTACAATGGTTGTTGGATGCATTAACATTCCCGATCAAATGGGTTTCTATTGAAATGACTCTATTTCATCTTTAAAAATTTGCTGAACAATGGTTACCCCACATTAAAGGATTAGTTAAACTAAATTTTACAGATAATGTACTCGCACCCTTGGCATTCAAGATGTTCATGTCTTTCTTTCTTCAGTTGTAAAGAAATTATATTGTTTGAGGAAAACATTTCAGGATTTCTCTCCATATAATGGATATGTATGGTGCCCCCAAGTCTGAACTTCCAAAATGCAGTTTAAATGCAGCTTCAAATGGCTCTAAATGATCCCAGTTGAGGAAGAAGAGACTTATCTAGCGAAACGATTGGTAATTTAACGCCCTTTAAAAAAAAAGGTAAAACAGCTTTGTAGGACGAAAGACGAAAACGAGATGGGAGTTTTGACAAGACAAGCATTTGAGTTTAAGAAGTATATAAATTGTCAATTTGTTTAAAATAACCGATCATTTCACTGAATAAGACCCTTCTTCCTCGGCTGGGATCATTTAGAGCCCTTTGTAGCTGCATTTTGGAAGTTCAAACTTGGGGGCACCATACATATCCATTAGAAATCCTGAGATGTTTTCCTCAAAAAACAATTTCTTTATGACTGAAGAAAGACATCTTGGATGACAAGGGGGTGGTGAGTACATTATCTGTAAATTTGTTCTAGAAAGTAAACTAATCCTTTAATAATGAACCAAATCACACATGCACATTGTTTTGATTTTTAGTGTTTATACGATTTCTAATGCAAGCGTAGGTATTTCTCTTTTAATAGACTGAGCTTGTCTTTTCCAACAGTCTCAGAAAGCCTGAGCGTTGGGCAGAGCGATGGCATTCCTGCTCCGCAGAAGATGCTCTTCCCTGGGAACAAGCTGTCCATGAAGTGGGAACGGGTGTATCGGGTTGGAGCCGGCCTCCACAACCTGGGCAACACCTGCTTCCTCAACTCCACTGTGCAGTGTCTCACCTACACCCCACCGCTGGCCAACTACCTGCTCTCAAAGGAGCACAGCCGATCCTGTAAGCAAAAGCTTAACTGAATATAAGGCCAGAAACATACTCTAAACTAGCACGCAAATCTGAATGATTGAACAGCATGTTGAAAACCAGCATGTGGTAAAGAATCAAGTACGTGAAACTTGTTTAGAGCAGTGGTTCTCAACCATTTTGACCCCTAGGCCAAAATGTACGACAAGGAATTTCTTCTGTAATTGTTTTCAAACTTTTTTTTGGTTTACATAAAATAGACAATATATTCGGATGAAAAAAATTTGGTTGGAAGAAATAATCCAAGTGATTTAAAGAATTGAATGTATTTCAGGGATCTCTCTGTTTTTTTTTTTTTTCCTCATTCACATTTGTTCTAGAAATTGTTGTGACTTTTCCATGTCTGGAAATCACACTTTTAAATCCTCTCATATACAGTAACCTGGTTTCCAAAGACTTGTGGGTACTCTGGGTCCTAAATAACAATGACGATTGTTGAAAGAATAAATTAGACTAAGACGTATTCATGATTTTTTTTGTTTTTTTTTTTAGCTGTTTTGGCTCATTTTGAAGCATATTTTGTATTTTAAATCATATTTGAAGTTTTCTAAGGACCCCTAGTGCGTCACGAGCCCCAGGTTGGGAACCACTGGTTTAAAAAAATGTGTCCCTGGACCACAAAACCAGTCTTAAGTAGCACAGGTATATTTGTAGCAATAGCCAACAATACATTGTATGAGTCAAAATTATCGATTTTCTTTTTTGCCTTAAATCATTAGGATATTACATAAAGAATCATGTTCCATGAAGATATTTTGTAAATTTCCTACCATAAATATATCAAAACATAATTTTTGATTGGTAATATGCATTGCTAACAACTTTACTGAACTGAAATTAACAACTTTAAAGGCAATTTTCTTAATGTTTAGATTTTTTTTTGCATCCTCAGATTCCAGATTTTCAAACAGTTGTATCTCAGCCAAATATTGTCCTATCCTAACAAGCCATTTTGTAGAGATAGCTGGTGTAACATCTACCTTTTGTCTCCTTTAGGTCACCAATCTGGATTCTGCATGATTTGTGTAATGCAGAACCATATCATCCAAGCCTTTGCCAACACGGGCAACGCCATCAAGCCTGTATCGTTCATCCGAGATCTGAAAAGTAAGAGCATCTTCTAATAGCTGAACCAAGTTTGTTAGAGCAAGCATGCGGCACTTCCAAACAGTGTTGTTTTCGTCAACGATGACGATGACGAAATCATTTCGTTGACGCCACTTTTTTTCATGACGATAGCGAGACGATGACGAGATAAAAATGGCTCGTTGATGACTAAAACATGACGAGACGTGTGTGAGTTTTCGTTGACGAGACGAGAATAGACGAAAATGTTAGTGGGTGGTCCGTCAGACGTTTAAAATGCATGACATTTCCGCTTATTGTGCATGCCAATTAAAACTTAAAAAGTATCTGACGCTATGGCAAGCCGTTCTAGCATTAAATACTCTTTGCTATACTAGTATGGCAAGCCGTTTTAGCATTCCATCCTTGTTTGTCTTTTATGTTTTAAAACATTCCTTCATTATTGTAATTATTGGTGAAAATAGTCGATCCGGAAGCTCACATTGTGTTGAACTATAGATCTGCTATTTTCAGAACTTACAAGTGACACTACCCAACAGCAAAATACTTACTGACCTACATTAATTTGTTAAAAGACTACTTTTTTCCCTGTTTTTGACTAAAACTAGACTAAAACCTTTTTGACTTTTCGTCGACTAAAACTAGACTAAAACCTTCTTGACTTTTCTTCGACTAAAATTGGACTAAAGCTATCACATATTGAAGTGACTAAAATTTGACTAAAACTAAGAAGCATTTTAGTCCAAAAGACTAAGACTAAATCTAAGATGGTTGTCAAAAACAACACTGCTTCCAAATGGCTTTAAGCTAAGAGATGACTTACCGGTTACAGGAAGTGCTGCTGATGACTACTGTGGTAGCCTGTGACTAAGTGTTGAGTCATGAGATTGTGTTCTAGATACTCTCGGGAGTTTCGTTTCTGTTCATTATCACATCACTTCTCCTTTCCTGTCTCTCCTTTTCCTCAATTATCCTCTAAAATAACCTGATTTTTATTTTGATTTTTTAAACCCTTCAGAAATTGCTCGCCATTTTCGGTTTGGGAGTCAAGAGGATGCCCACGAGTTTCTGCGTTACACCATTGATGCCATGCAGAAAGCTTGTTTGAATGGATATCCCAAGTAGGTCCACTACCTTAACTAATTTACTGCAGTAACTCAAGTTTTTTGAGTTTGCTGGATCAGAGGAATGATGCGTCTTTCTGTTCACAGATTGGACAGACAGACACAGGCCACCACGCTCGTCCACCAGATTTTTGGGGGTTATCTGAGGTCTAGAGGTAAGCACAGGCATCACATCAATTGTAATGGTAAACGTGTTGCATTGAGAGCCAAGAGTGTGTTACCCAATAGAAATGGGGTGATTCGCTGGCTCTAGAAAATTTGTCATTAAACATTGTGAACATATGTGTTTTTTTTAGTCTTAAATTTGCCTGACGTAATGAAGTGATGATAGAAATATTACCTAGCTTTATAGATCTTCAGTGTCACATGATTCTACAGAAATCATATGCTGATTTGCTGTTAAGGCAACATTGTTAAAAAAAAGGTACAGTTGAAGTCAAAAGTTCACATACACCTTGCAGAATCTGCAAAATGTTAATTATTTTAACAAAATAAGAGAGATCGTACAAAATGCATGCTATTTTTTTTTTTTTTTTTTTTTATTCGGTACTGACCTGATTAAGGTATTTCACATAAAAGACATTTCCCGTTCCAGCTTGTTTCTTAATATGGTGTTGTTACCTGAATGATTCACAGCTACATTTATTTATTTTTTTGTTTAGTGATAGTTATTCATGAGTCAACTATATGCAACGATTACAGAAGGTTCAAACACGCACTGATGCTTCAGAAGCAAACACAATGCATTAAGAGCTAGAGGTGTGAAATTTTGAACAGAATGTTGTACAGAAGATGTACATTTTTCTTATTTTGCCTAAATATCTTTTTCTTTGTCTTTTTTCCATTTAGTACTGCTCTACAGAAGCTACATAAGATACTTACACGTTCCCCAGAAGACAAAATAAGTTAAATTTACCCTGATCTTCGAATTCTTAATGCATTGTGTTTCCTTTTGAAGCATCAATGAGCGTTTAAACCTTTTGTAATAGTTGCATGTGAGTCCCTCATTGTGAAAATATGGCTCTCAAAATCATACAGTCATTGCTGGAAAGGGTTCAAATAGACAAAAATGCAGAAAAAACAAGGAATTTGGCGGGCAGTTTAACTATTCAGGCCAAGCAACGGACTCATGAACAACTATTACTAAAAAACAACAACAAAAAACAGCTGTGGTTCATTCAGGTAACAGGTTGAACAGGGTAATTTTTATGAATTAAACTATTTTCTCTTGTGGACTATATGTAAATGTCTTTTATGTGAAATCTTATTCAGGTTTGTACTGAACATTTTGTATGATCCCTCTTATTTTGGTAAAATAATTAACAAGGTGTATTTAAACTTTTGAGTTCAGCTGTATGCTACTTCATATTTAATATTTTTTAAAGATTCTTTGAACAAAGTTCAAAACGACAGCATTTATTTGAAATATAAATCCTATATGATCTAATACATGCCTTTGTCATTGTTATAATCAATTTAATGAATTATGGCTAAATTAAAATGATAAATGTCTTTTACAAAAACCGATCTTTTGAGGCATGAATCTGTATCTACATTTTCTCTGTTTTTGCAGTGAAGTGCACTATTTGTAAAAGCGTGTCGGATACGTATGACCCATACCTGGACATCGCTCTGGAGATTCGGGTGAGATTCTGAATTAGTTTTTTCAAAGCCCTGTGTGCACGTCAGGATGATGAATGTCTTTTGTCCCAGACTGAAATCTCCTCTGAATAACATTAACTCTCTCTCTCTTTCCGTTTTAGCAAGCGGCCAACATCGTTCGTGCTCTGGAACTATTTGTCAAGTCTGACGTTTTGAGCGGCGAGAATGCCTACATGTGTGCCAAGTGAGTTGTACACCCATATTCAAGTGTCTTTCTTTGAAGTTTTTACAATATAGTCAAAACGTACTCATCCAGTCAAGTTCTTAATCCAGAAGCATTCATACCACATTAGCGTCTCCAGAACCACAGCTGTTCCTCATTTCTTGCTTTAGATGTAAGAAGAAGGTTCCAGCGACTAAGAGGTTCTCAGTTCACAGAACATCAAATGTGCTGACACTGTCACTTAAACGCTTCGCCAACTTCAGCGGAGGAAAAATTACCAAGGTATCAGCCTAGACATGCCACTAACATGCAAAACACGAGTATAGTCTGTGATCAACCTACTGATTGATGGTTTTTCTTATATTTTTCTTTTTTTTTTTTTTTTTTTTTAGGAGGTTGGCTACCCAGAGTTCCTGAACATTCGTCCGTACATGTCCCAGAACACTGGAGATCCAGTCATGTATGGTCTTTATGCTGTCCTTGTGCACTCAGGGTACAGTTGCCATGCTGGACACTACTACTGCTATGTCAAGGTAAGCACCATGTGATGGCTTTCAAATAAAACGCATTAATTTTATATATATATATATATATATATATATATATATATATATATATATATATATATATTAGGGCTGTGCAATTAATCGCAATCGCAAAAAAATCGCGATTTAAGCACATGCGATTTCTAAACCGCACAAGGCTGCGATTTTATCTATCCCCCCAACGGCACCCCCGCCCCCCTTGAACGTCAAGTTCATTTTATTTTCGATATAGCGCCACATCACAAATAGAAGTCATTTAAGGTTATCTTTCCTATAGAACAGGTCTATACATAGTTCTTTTATTAAGCATACTAAATTGCCTTATGTTATTTATCTCATTTACACTAAGGCATGTCATTTCTGTCTCTTCATGGTCGCGTGATTACAATGTCTCCTCCACGAAAACACGGACTGGATCGCGGACTCCATTCATAAAAACCTAATCTACTATAGCGCGGAATGCCACGTAATTCGTCGATTTTTGGATTAATAAATCAAAAGTTGGTCTGTCACTTAATTCAAATCGCGATATGGACTAGTGTCTGTGAAAACTTAAATGCAAAAAGACCGTTTTAATATGAATCCTGCATGTTCCGTTTGCTTCTGTATGCAAGAATGATGGAGACGCGTTTTATTTCTTTACTACATGCAGACTGAAGCACACGTGACGCTCCCGCTAATTTTTGGCATTTGCGATTCTCACACGAACAGATAAACTCAATCGCCAAATCGCTGCTGTGAGTTTCACTTTTACCGTTTCATTTGAGAAAACTAGCATCATATACACAAAGAAACTTCACGGCAAACTGTCAAAATAAAAGTACGGTTTAACATGTAACAGAACAATATTAGTCCTGTATTACTTTTGTACAGTATGATGTAGGTGTTTATATATTCCTATTTAAATAATTTACATAAAACAATATATATGATAAAAAAAATTACAACAAGATTAACCACTTAATTATTATTTAAACGTTTTAAACTAATTATAATTTTTCTTCCACACATTGATTTTAACAGTAAATTTCTGTTTGTTTCACAAAAATTAAAAGGGTTTATTTTTCATTTGATTAAAAATAAGTAAATGTTTATGCTTTTTCATTATCAGAAAAATTAAAACATAATTTCTAAATAAAAAAAAAAAAAGCAAAAGATTTTAGAACCCTCAAAATGTTAAAATAGAGAGTTTTGGACTTATTTTTCCACTGAAATGAATGTATTCTTTATTGCACAAAGTAGGCTAAAGTACCGGGAAAAAAAGTAAAATGGCTTATTTATTTTATGTTGTCTGTTTTAAAGACAATTTTACTACAGTTTTGTTTATTAAACTTAATACTATGTTATTTCATGGTGAAATGTTTTGTTATCCACTTCTTGTGCACTGAATACATTTAGAATGTATGTATGTAGCTTGTTTGAAAAAGCAAAAAAAAAAAAAGCAAAAAAAAAAAAAAAATCGCAAATAAAATCGCAATCGCAATATTCCTTCAAAAAATCGCAATATGATTATTTTGTCCATATTGCACAGCCCTAATATATATATATAAATAACATATAACATATAATTGTAATATCTGTAGTATATTTCCAAGTGACCCAATGTGTAGCTAATTGGGATCTGATTGGATCACTTCTTACTAGTACTGTGGTGGTACCATGTTTTAGTGATCAAGTGTATTACCTTGGTTTACCATGGTACTTCTGTTGGTACGTGTCCCAGATAACACAAAAACCACAATTTATATATTATATTATTTGTGGTAAAACTGTCATTATAGAGTGCAAATGTTGGTTCTGGAAGAAACAATCTAATTTAGATCTAACTTAAGAACCGTTACAGACAGACCTTCTTTGAGCTCAGAGGTTGTTGCTCAATAGTATATGCTTTTGTTGAAGCCATCAGCTAGCGCTTTTTTTTTTTCTTTCCAAGGGTTTTTTCTTTAGATAATGGTGTTTAACAGCAACATTTCTGGTGAAAAACAGCCTCCTCCAGGGTTCGTACAAGGTGGATAAAAATGCTTAAAGTACTTGAATTTGACTATTTGAAATTTAAGGCCTGGAAAACCCTTGAAAGTAGCAATATTCCTAAAGAGGTACTTGAAAAGTGCTTGAATAATTGAAAGACGGTGTATGTAAAAGTGTTTAATTTTGTCAAGAAGCACATCTTTTCACGCAAAATTCACACTACATAAGATGCTTACATGTTCCCCAAATTTACCCTGATCTTCGAATTCCAAAAGTTTTCACTCTCTGGTTCCTAATGAATCATGTTGCCTTTTGAAGCATCAATAAGCGTTTGAACCTTCTGTAATAGTTGCATGAGTTCCTCAGTGTGAAAATATGGATCTCAAAAGCATACAGTCACTGTTTTTTATCAGCATTTTTTGTCTATTTGAACTCTTTCCAACAAAGAATTTGGCAGTATAACTGTTCAGGACAAACAAGGGACTCAATCGAGCTAAGCCAGTAGTACTGACAGTGTTGTGGAAACATGGCTGAAGATGCAAAAAAGGAACAGATGAACCAAATCAACTGAGTCATTTATGCTGGAACCCTGCTGATTGATTCAAACTCGTGACTTCAATCATTCTTTTCAAGCGATTCACTAGCAAAAACCAGATCAAATCTAAAGAGCCAGTCATTTTCGAATTTCAACATCTATTGTAACGATTTTATAAAAGCACGTAGTGATGGGTGAAACAGAGCTTTTCAAAACTCTGAATCAGTTAAACCATTGCTTCACAAAATGATTCGCCGTTTCGAAGCACTCCAGTGAGAACGAGTGTCACGAATCATTTGTTTCAATTTGGGACTTCAAATCATGTATCATTTGATTTAGGTCTGAATGGGTTTGTGCATTTCACGAATTTAAAGATTCAAATCAAATGATTTGCGATACGCGATTTGTAGTCCCAGTCGAAATCAAATGATTTGCGATATGGAAACTTCCAGTGGGTTTGGGAAGAGAAATAACTAATGGAAATGCAAAATTCAAGCAATTCAAAACAATTATACCTTTTTCGATTATTTCAGTTAATGTCGGAAAACAATCGAGCTAAGCCAGTAGTACTGACAGTGTCGTGGAAAAATGACTAAATATGCTAAAAAATGAACGTCTTGTTCATTTTAACTTGTATGGCGAATATTCTGATGCAAATGTACTTTTATAGGCCAGTAATGGACAGTGGTACCAGATGAATGACTCCATGGTGCATTCCAGCAACATCAAGGTTGTCCTTAATCAGCAGGCCTATGTCCTCTTTTACCTGAGGTAATATTCTCTTTCATCTACTCTTCATCTTGCAGTAGCCAGTGGAGATGCCTTTAGTTTTACAATCACATTTTTTCTGTGGCAGGATCCCTGAAAAGAAAAATACAGAAGCTTCGAATACTAAGCAGAACATGGTGCACTCTGGGAGAACTAATATAACATCGGAGCAGCTGAAGAAGAGCACACTCAATGGACCTTTGTCTTCACCACAGGTTACAAAGGTAGGAACATCTGACACGATCTGGAGATATCATATGAATAAAAACCAGGGAATAGCTGCTTATTTTTACTGAACAAAATCATATTATTTCTGTCATTTTCAAAATATATCTGGTATACTATATTTTTCTACTTTATCACATTAATGGATGCAAATATAGGGATTAAAGTGAATGAATGGAGGTAAATGTTTATAGAAAATAAACCCCCTGCAAAGACTGAAGGTGAGACATGAGTAAAGATTTGGGAAGAGAAATAACTCATGGAAATGCATTCAAAATGTGGAAAAATAGGTGAACAGCTCACAAAACAATACAAATCCAACATATGGCTTAATTCAAATTGATGGGCTCATCCATCTCTCTCATGCAACACAGTAACTTTGGAATATAAGTCACAAAACATTTCAGATTCATATTCTAGAAAATGTATCATAGTCATAGATATGGGTGGCCTCTTTTCACTTTTTGGGTAACTTAACATAAAAAAAAATCTCTTCTTTTTTCTTCTTCAGAAGCTTGATCCAGCTCAGCTGAGAAAAATCCAGTCTGTGGATGGAGGTCTCGGTATTCCAGTAGCTAGGAACTGTTCAGGGGTCCAGTCGCCGAAGATGTCTAATGGTACGGGAAACTCCCATGCCCCGCCCAAGCCGCCCAGTGGGCCCACCCTGATCGAGGAGCCCTTTAAGAAAGTGAAGAAGCCCATACCTCAGCCTCAGTCCCGCAGCAGCACTCCTGCTCCAACCAACGGCCTCCCCAAACATGACAACGACAAGAGGAGCAACAGCGAGGGCCGCGGCCTGCCATCATCTACCTCACTCAAATCCCTGTCTGACACCTCCTCAGCAGACACCTCCTCTGAGTCTAAAGTAAGTCTCTGTTGACTTGTATATGCTTTTTAAAGGGTTAGTTCACCCAAAAGTTAAAATTAGCCCATGATTTACTCATCAGGCATGAGGATGGTTTATATGACGTTCTTCTTTCAGACGAATCCATTCTGAGTTATATTAAAAATGGTCCTGGCTCTTCCAAGGTTTATAATGGCAGTGGGCGGGTGGTTCTGTTCATCAGCCCAAAAAAAACCCTAATTGACACAAAATCAAACGTGTTTGACGCTTACTGTATTTTCAGCATCTACAGCTTTAATGCGGACATGGATTTCATCTCCAGAGCTGCTCTGAGAGTCACTTCACAAGCTTTTTTTAGCCTTTGGTTTGAGAAACAAACCACTGTCATATACACAATACAAACCACCAACATATAAGTTTGGTTTAACTTGAAGAAATATATTACTCTTCTATGTACTTTAAAGGAACCGTATGTAGGATTGTGGCCAAAACTGGTACTGCAATCACTTTCAAAATACTGTAGAATGGTGTATCCCCACCCGCTCCCCCCTGACTCGAGGTTGCCAGCTAAACTGCAGGATTCAGCAGGAACGTAGGCTGCTACAAGGAGCTTCTAATGGCAAGTGTCGAGTCCTACACAGTAATTTTTTTTTCTTCTGTTAATTATGTTTGTGCTTCACGAGAGATATTTTGCGAAGTAATTATGTATCGCAAAAATTTACAGATTGCGATTAGCAAAATACTTCGTAAAGATGTACTGTAATACCACATTTCAGTCGGAACATAGATTGTTTTCATACCCTGCTAGTGGTGCGATATAACACTTTTTATTAACGCGTTTAGCACTGGCGACCGTGGAAAATCCTCTGTGAACGGAAGCAAAGTTAGCCAAACATAGATGAATCTTACCTGTCCAGGAGAAAATTAGCAACGATGGCGTCTGTCTTCAAATTCTTCTCCGTTTTCAGCATCTCCTATACAAATCCTTGTGTCATTTCGGACTTTGTCACGACGTATTTCGGATTCATAACGAGATCTTTAAGGTTTCATAACGTTATACATGTGTTATCCGATACGTTCGTAGCTGCAGCTGAGCTGGCAACCCGGAGGACGAAACTCTGACTGACTTTGTGATTGGTAGATAGCTGGAGGGTGGAGCCTCAGACCAAAACACAAAATGATTTAATTCTGTTCCGTTGTGTAGCATCTTAGGGTATGATCACACTTGTCATGTTTGGTTCGATTAAAACGACCTCTGGTGCGATTGCTCTGTTAATGCGGTTCATTTGAGTAAGTGTTACCGCTGCCATCCGAACCCTGGTGCGCACCAAACAAGTGGACCGAGACCACTAAAAAGATGGGTCTCGGTCCGCTTCTAATCAAACTCTGGTGCGATTGCTCTGTTAATGCGGTTCACTTGAGTAAGTGTGAACACTGGCATCCAAACCCTTGTGCGCACCAAATAAGCGGACCGAGACCACTAAAAAGATGGGTCTCTGTCTGCTTCCAAATGAACTCTGGTGTGATTGCTCTGTTAGTGCGGTTAATTTGAGTAAGTGTAAACGCTGCCATCCGAAGCCTGGTGCGCACCAAACAAGCAAACTGAGACTGCTAAAAAGATCTCGGTCCACTTCCAATCGAACTTTGGTGCGGTTCGAATGAAATATAAACACAACACGGACCATGTAGATCTAAACGGACCAAAAACAGCAAGTAATGACAAGATGCGACACGAGTTCATGAAGGGAACAAGCAGGGTATCCAAAAAACTAAATGAGCAGAGGCCAAACATGGAGAAACAGGGAGGTAAAGTGCCTTTTATGAGCTCTTTGTAAGTTTGCAGGTGGTGAAAATAAAATCATATACACGCAACCATAAGCGTGTTTAGTTCAGCAGATGGCATTAGGTGCATTCGACTTAAAGCAACTTAGTCGAATGCACTTTATCTTTTCGTTTGGAGTTTTCGATGAGTTCCGCCACAAAATATACGTCATTCAACCTGTCAACTCCGGTTGTGAACGTAATACTATGCCTTTAGGTTCTCTATCTTTAGGTTCACTGTCAAAAATGGCAGCGTGAACGCTAAGCGGACCAGCGCCAAATGTATCATTTCACTTTTTGGTCTGGACCAAATGAACCAAATGACCTGAACTACAAGTGACAACACACCCTTATTTGGGAATAAATAAATGATAATAAAAGAAAAATCGAATGCTTTGTTGTTTATTTGATTACATTTTAAAAGATTAAACTGTTAGTTTATTCGTTTTATTGGACATTTGTTTTTTAACGTAAAACAGAATAAAGAAAAAAATAAAATGGATTTTATGGGGCCGTAAATTAAAAGGTCGCTACCCTGTGGAGTTCAATTATGAACAAACAGGTAATGTTTATATTGATTCTCAAGGCCTATGTGAAAACATTTCCTTCCCTATTTATGTTTCAGTTTGATGTTCATCTCAAATGTCTTTTGTGTTTTCACTTAGGATTCCATTGGCACGAGGAGCGCGCCTGTTGGCGACATGTCTAGGGTGAATGGTTCTGCATCTCCAGCTAAGAGCACAGAGCGTGTGAACTCAGAGGAGCAGAAGGTGGTGAAACTCAAACCCCAGGCCCTCACCAACGTTTCATCAGAGCCCGTCAGCACCATGTCCCCGCCGCCCGCCAAACGACTCGCCCTGTCCGCCAAGAAGGTCAGTTTTACCGGCTCCATCCACCCTTGTTTCATCTGCTGGTGGTTTTCAAGACTGTTTGTGTGTTTGCCTTCCCATGTTTGTCCACTTCATTCCTCGTCGATTTACTGGTGTTGAAAAAGACCTTCTTTAAAACCGGGAACTTTGAAGTTTTGCTCACACCGGCCAATAATAAGCATGTAGTAATTATGATGATAATAATACGTTTACTTCTTTCAGCTCATGTCTGTTTTGTCGGTTCGCAGTCTACACTGCTGTCCTTTTTAAAAATTTATTTTATTTCTTTTACATTTTATTTCTAACAACTTCTAATTCTTCTCTGCTACACTTTTCTTTTTTTCCTTCCCCCTTCCTACTTTTTTCTTTTTTTTTTTTGTTTGGTCTTGATGATTTCTTCCCCATATGGGTCCCTTTGTCATTGTCACGTTTCATGGCTATGGTTTTTTTTATTTTATATTTTTTTAGACCACAAAGTTTTTATTTATGTCAATAACTGCAGGCCAGTCCCCGGCAGAGCCTGAGCAGCAGCACTGAGGCTCCGTCCCCTTCATCTCATCATCTGTCCAGTGATCCCACACACCTTCTCAGCCGGGCCTCAACTCACCCGCACCACAGGTACTTCCTCACTCTGAAGTTTAGAATACTTTTAAATTCAGTTTAATTTTGACTTTACATTTGGGATGAAATCACCAAACCACTTGTCATAATAGACGTGCTTTTTACAATCAAGTCAATTCCAGTGGAACATATAGTGTTTTTACGACACGTCAGTAATCGTCCACTGAATGTAAACAATGCCACTGAACCAAACGAAACTCACATATTTTGCTGATTATTGCTGCTGGTCAATTATTGTCAGGTTTTGAACTAATCGGTTGGACCAGGAAAAACATTTAGAGTACTATAGACTGCCAAAGGTTATATCAAGGAGAAGAGTTAAAAAAAAAAAAAAACTGTCTGAGGAACAAAAGTCGTTTGTGGTTGGCCAAACTGAACCAGGATTTCCAGGGCAAGAATCTTGACAACATTCATGTTTATTCTTGTTTTTCAGTCAGATGAAATAATAGGCTAATATCTTAATTAATACTGCTCATACGTATCTTTACCACCTATTGACTTTAGTTTGTCAAAATATTTCACCCTTTCCCGCTTACTAAGTCCTTCTCTATATGATTTAGCAGCTTCCACATGTTTTTTCCATGGTTTATACAACAAATTAGCAGACCAAAGTATTCAGTAGTACATTAACCGTGCAATTCATGCTATTGTTTACATCTGAGTATCGCCGATATGGCCGCGTATCCGGTAACTGATAAAATTGTGATGTAAGTGCAAACCCCCTATTGGATATTTAATTTTAAATGAGTGAAGGCTGTTAGGAATAGGAGAACAGTCTATTAAGTATACTAAATACATACATTTAAGTTAAGGCCGTGGTTCTGTGTAAATCATTTGTTGCACCAGAGCTGCTTTGCTGTTGTCATGACACTCAGCACACATCTTGCTTGCTTTTGGCTGTGCACATCCCACGTATTCCCTTCTAAAACACCTAGTGAGCTCTGTTTTTATTACAGCATAGGCTGTTGCAAAAGCTGGTAAAATATTTTGCCAATTTCTAAGACAGCAATGATTGTATCTTTCACTGATTTCTGGTTTTTTTTTTTTTGGTCATTGTGACAAGTTGTGAAAGAAATGCTGGTTATAAATATGGTCAGTTCAGTATTGAAATCATAATTTTGTGTGTGATGTACAGTATGTCACAAAAGTGAGTATACCCCTCACAGTTCATCAACCATTTTAGTATATCTTCTCAAGGGACAATACTATAGAATTGAAACTTGGATATATTTTAGAGTAGTCAATGTGCAGCTTGTATATCAGAATAGATTTACTGTCCCCTGAAAATAACTCGACATACAGCCATTATTGTCAAAACAGCTGGCAACAAAAGTACATCCTAAGTGAACTTGTCCAAAATGTCAATATATTGTGTTAGCACCATTGTTATCTGGCACGGCCTTGATCATCCTGGGCATTGAATTGACCAGAGCTGCACAAGTTGTTGCTGGGATCCTCTTCCACTCCTCTGTAATGACATCACGGAGCTGTTGGACATTAGACACATGGTGCTTCTCCACCTTACGCTTGAGGATGCCCCACAGGTGGTTAATAGGGTTGAGGTCTGGAGACATACTTGGCCACCCCATCACCTTCAGCTTCCTCAGCAAGGCAGTTGTCATCTTGGCGGTGTGTTTGGGGTCTTTATCATGTTGGAAAACTGCTGTTCAGTCTAGTTTCTGGAGGAAGGCATCATGTTCTGCTTCAGAATGTTCAGTACATAATGGAATGTTTCCCTCAATGAACTGCAGCTCCCCAGAACCAGCAGCACTCATGCAGCCCCAGACCATGATGCTACCACCACCATGCCTGACTGTAGGCAAGGCACAATTTTCTTGATACTTCTCACCAAGGCATCGCCACACATGCTGGACACCGCCTATGCAAACCGACTTGTTGCAGTGTGCGGCGTATGGTCTGTGCACTTACAAGCTGACCTAATTCTGCAACCTTTAAAGCAATGCTGGCAGCACTTATGCATCTATTTTTTTTTTTTTTTTAAGCCAGGTTCTGCACCTGACGCACAGAACGAGTGCTCAACTTTGTTGATCGACACTTGCGAGCCCTGTTCCGAACTGAACCCATCTTGGAAAACCTCTGCATGACCCCACTGTAGTGTAACTCTGTTTCAGGGTGTTCGACTTTTATTATATTGGTTTGACTATTCTCGTAATTATGGCTTTTGTCAAAATGTTTCGACTTTATTCTTGTATTGCTACACCTTTATTCTCATAGTTTTGACTTTATTCTTAAAATATTTTGACTTTTAATATGGATTTAGATTTTCTTTCTTTGAAGTGTCACTAAAGAAGGCCAAAAACAGAGAGGAAAATATGTGTTTTTACAAGAAAACACATTGGGGTGGACAAGACTTCATATGAATGCCTTAAAGTTTTTCTTGTTATGAAAAGTGTTACTAATTGGTTACTATTTGTTCCATTACTGTTAGGATTTAAGTTTATTCGCACACGTCACTGTAATCTTTAATCAAAAAGTTTATGGGGATAATTCATCCAAAAATGAGAAGTTCTACCGACTTCAAAGACTAAATAAGGAGCATTAAAAACGTCTCTAGGTTACGTATGTAACCCTAGTTCCCTGAGAAGGGAACGAGACACCGCGTCCCCTAGGGGTCGCTATTGGGGAACGCTGCAGCGTGACTCGTGTCTGAAGAATGCATAGAAAAACTCCATGAAATGGCCGGCGACAGCGTATGACGTCACTGCGGCGCGCACGTCGCTGCTGGTACGTCACTACCGGGCGACACAGTATAAAGAGTCGCCGAAGTAAACATACAGCCGCTTCACTGTCTGAAGCTTCTCGTCCGAAGCATGGGAAGAAGCCTAGGGGACGCGGTGTCTCGTTCCCTTCTCAGGGAACTAGGGTTACATACGTAACCTAGAGACGTTCCCTTCCGAGGGAACTCTCACCGCGTCCCCTAGGGGTCGCTATTGGGGAACGGTATACCAACGTCTCCATGCTGAGGGGAGTGCATAGTAGTGAGCACTAAGTGTAAATTCTGTGAGGAATTATCCCTATAGGACGAGGTGACAGCTGTCAGAACGTAACCTCCCCGGCCAAAGCCTGAACTGTTACTCACTTACCTGAATGGGTCAAAGGACCCAGAGCACAGCTCAGGTTGGAATCGGAGATTCCTTCGGAGGAACGGCTAAGTTAATACTTAGACTTAACTAGAACAGGAACTGCCAGTACTACTGAGTCTAGTTCCCTCAGTGAACTGACTCAAAAATAGCGACTAACAGGCCTGTCCCAAGACAGAGACCGTTCTAGCAGGGGTTATCCTCAGATAACGCACCCTGGATAACAGATGGTCAGGAGATATCTGAGGTGATATCGAGTGAAGTTGGGCCCAGGGAGACCGGGGTTTTAAACCAACTCAAAAAATGGGAACGAGTACCGCGTAACCCATACCGTATAGGATTTTAGAAAAGAACCCAAAAACTTGGTGGGAACTTACCACTTATGTGGATTTTTAGGAAGTGCACAAAGATTCCGTGCGCACTTACCACTATTGTGGATTTCAGAAAGTGCCCAGGGTTTAGCGTGGGACACTTACCCTAGTAAAATGGGATTTGGAGACTGTGTTTTCCCCCATTTTGGGGGTTTCATATTAAAGCTCCAGATTTGTCATAGGATGACGAGAATTAAAATAGGGGAGGAACCCTCCCTGATTAGAGAGGGGAGCAATGCTACACCCCAATCAGGACAGACAGTCCGCAAACTGTTAGTCGACTGATGAAATCATGGAGCTACTGACCATCATATAGTGGACGCAGACAGCGGACAGACCCCTAACCCCGACTTGCAGGGAGGAACATCCGTCCTTAAAAAGGCTCTGAAGGGACCCTTTAGTGTAAAGGGGAGCGTACTAGACCCAGTCCACATAGATGCCTACTAGGAGAAGGTGATGCTCAGAAATTACCCTTCCTTGTAAGGGGAGCATACTCATCCCACTAGGAGCCGTGCTCTAAACGGGACCCTTGAGAAGGGGAGCGAACGTGCTCAAATCAGGACCTTGAGAAAGATAGGGGTTATTTCTTCCTTAGCCAAGGGAGAAAAATTCACCATGCGGCAGTGGCGCTGCTTTGAGGGAACCCTAAAAGGTGAGCTGCCAACAGCCTGAGGAGGCTTCAATCGTAGGAGCCTTCGCTTCTAGCATGTTAAGGGTAGGTTTCAAAACCCTGAGAAGCAGGGAGAAATGCCAACACCCGCCAGAAGGTGGTGCTCTAGTAGGACCCTTTCCGCAGAAAGGGGAGCAGCCGTAAGGTCATTTCAAGGTCCTGAAAAAAGGGGGTAACTCCTAGTTAGTCATAAAGCCTGAAGGGGAGGTGACACTCGACCCGGAAGTCAGGCGCAAGCAGGCTCCTAACCCTGATTAACAGAGAGGAAAACCCGCCTGCCAGGAGGCAGCGCTCCGATTTCACCCTTCATCAGAAGGGGAGCTTACTCCTCCTGCCAGGAGCAGCGCTCGAGAGGAACCCTTTTCTAAAAAGGGGAGCAATCATACCTGACTCAGGAAGCCTGATGACAGATTCTACCCAAATAAAGGGGAATTTGTCCACACGACAGTGGTGCTACTGATGAACCTTGAATTAAGGTGAGCTGCTGTCATTGAAGAGCTCTGAGAGGACCCTTTCCGCGGAAAGGGGAGCTACTAAAGTTACTTCAGGTTCCTGAGAAGGGAGCTCCTGGATAGTCATGGTGACAGACTCCTAACCCTGAAGGCCAGGGAGGAACGCCCGTCCCAACGAGGGGCGCTCATTGGGGACCCTTTCCTCGGAAAGGGGAGAGCCCAGCTCGTGCGTGAGGCCTGAAGAGTGAGAATCAGCCTGGACAAGAAGGACAGGCCCCTAACCCAGATGAACCGGGAGGAGAACCTGGCTCTGTCAACGAGAAACAGTACTCTAAATAAACCCCTTCTGCAGAAAGGGGAGTACTACCTCGGTTGAATCGACCCTGCCCTCGGGCTAACAGGGGGATCGACAGACCCCAGTCTAGGTGGACTTATGTTCCTGTCTCAACGGGACATAAATCCCCCGGAGCAGGAACTTATGAGGATAGACTCCTAACCCTGAAGGCCAGGGAGGAACGCCCATCCCATCGAGGGGGCGCTCGTTAGGGACCCTTCCCTTGGGAAGGGGAGAGCCCAGCTCGAGTGTGAGCCTGAAGAGTGAGAATCAGCCTGGACAAGAGGGACAGGCTCCTAACCCAGATGAACCGGGGAGAAAGCCTGGCTTGTCAGCGAGAAGCGGTACTCTGAATAAACCCTTTCCGCGGAAAGGGGAGTGCTACTTTAGTTACTGGAGAACTGAGAAATTGCTCCTTGGAGACAAAACTCAGGAGGTGCTGGAAAGAACCTTCGGCTGATAAGATCACTTCACAGGATCTAAAGTCCACAGAGAGAGTCTGGAAGAGGGATTCTCAGAAAAAGGCCTGCAAAGGACAAATGTTAAACATGCCAAGGGCAATCCTAAGAAAGAAACTTAGGGAGCTTACCTTGAAGAGGACATAAGTCCTATGTCTAACAAATGCTGGGAGGGTGGTTTACCGCACGACCTGTGGCGTGGATAGGACGAACACTGCCGTAACCATAACCCGTAGGATCAGAGGGGGAGCATCCGACGTAAACTCGTCGTGTTTTTCTCTGAAAAGCAAAAACACAACACACAGGCCTGAGACAGTATTAAGTTCTTTTTCTTTATTAAAAGAAAAATATGGATCGTACTCACCCATGAGTGACCTGCATTTAACTCAAACTCAAACAAAACCTGTTTAAGGAGTTAAAATCCAGACCATCGGTAATGGAGGTTCTTATGGGACATAAGAACCGCTGCGTGCAGGGAGCTCATGTTGTAGGGCTCGAACCTGGGCCTTCATGGAGTGAAGGACTCAAAGGCAGTGATCTACCTAGCCCAAATCACATAAATCCAGAAAGGCCAAAGAGCCTGGGAAAAACTAACAGATCAGTGAAAGACCTCCGGTTAGTCCTCCTGAAAACAGCCCAACCCAGCAGAGTGGGCTGTCTATTTAAACCCTAGCAGGGGAGACAGCACCATCTAGGCAAGAGCTTAAAGAACTACTTTTATGTTTCCAAACAAAAAGTAATCAGTAAGCCCACACACAGATATCCGCAGATATCTGTATGTGTAGGAAGGACTACCAGAGGTAAAACTGACTGAAAGCCTCCAGCCCTAAAGTAGGAAGAGTTAACGTACAGCTAGCCTCAGACAGCTGTAGTTACTAAGACTGTTCTGCATAATCATGGTCGAACTAGTCTAGGAAAATCTCTCCCCTTTATATGTACACATATAAGCATACATAACATACATATGTATATACATGCACACACATATTTTATGGCAGTAAATTAACTCCACAATCGCGACGCGCAGCATATATTCGGCTCCCGCGGGAGCTAAACAAACTCCGCCCAGACGCCAAATTCCCTCGGGAATAAACAAGCAAGGAGCCGCTGGCGACGCCGCGAATGCGTCTGTTAATGCCGCGAGAGGCAAACACACTCATGCAAAATGAGGAACAGAGAAACTCACCTCCCTCTTTTGCGTACTGCGTTTTCGCGATAAGCCCATTAGTCCCTCGGGAGCTGGACGAGCTGTAATTTATCTCACCCACGTAGCAGAGAGTCGTAGCAAGTGGGTATGAGAGCGTGCCTCTCGTTACAAACAAGCAATGAATGCACCGATCGCATTCTACTCTCTCAAGAGGTAATCTTGCTTGCGTTCTTCCCTCACAGCTCGGGCAGTGTGAAAGTGCGGGTATCAGATTACCACACACGTCACCAGCAGGCCTCCGGTGAGAGAATATGCACTCCTAGACAAAGAGAAAGCTGAAGACAGCGAAGAGGCTGTATGTTTACTTCGGCGACTCTTTATACTGTGTCGCCCGGTAGTGACGTACCAGCAGCGACGTGCGCGCCGCAGTGACGTCATACGCTGTCGCCGGCCATTTCATGGAGTTTTTCTATGCATTCTTCAGACACGAGTCACGCTGCAGCGTTCCCCAATAGCGACCCCTAGGGGACGCGGTGAGAGTTCCCTCGGAAGGGAACTTCTGATATTTTGAGTGAACCATCTCTTTAAGACCTTGAAAAACCTCTACAAAGAGTATAGCAATACAGTGCTGCCACACAAATATTTTTATTGAATTATAGGCATATGCAGGCAACACTTAAAAATTTTAGATGTTCCCCAAATCAGTCAGTGGTACCAGAACCGAAGGGAGACGAGTTGTTATATCTATACTCATTTTAGTGTTTACTTGGTATCAACCCAGCAAGCAATAGTCGTCATTTCACCGTCTGGGTGAACTATAAACCCGATAGCCACTTCCAGCCAAAATAACCTTGAATTTGGTTGCATGCCATTTTTTGGCAAAATAACTAGTTAGATGTGTAACAGTATGATGTTCCATCCTGTAAGCAAACTCAGCAGCGTTTACAAGGTTTTATGGTTTAATTTTTTATTTATTTAAATTTTTAATTTTTTAATTGATGGCTAGTCTAATATTGGGATATGTTTAGATGTCTATTAAATTTTCACTGACAGCCCAAATACAAACTTGTTTTAGCCTAGACGTCTGGGCTGTGTTTTCACAGCTAATATACGTCTTTTAGACCAAAAATTGCTTGCTGGGAAAGTACATCTCTGCTCCTAATGATTTAAATGTTTCTGGGTTTTTCCCCCCCAGATTTTCAACTCATTCGCTCAACCTGCAATCTCCACCTTTAACTCCTCATCCTAAAGTTTCAAGTCCCCTTAAATGGCCCTCCTCAACTCCGGAGCCACACGCTCATGCTCGCTCTCCACAGACCAATGGCATTAAGCCTCAGCCGTCTAGTACACCCAGACCGATCCAGAGCCAGAACCCATCAACCTCAACTACAGGATTACCCCAGGTACTCGCCAGTCCCACTCTAAAAAAGAAGAAAAAGAAACTAAAACGACAACATTCGGAAGTAGAACAGGACGCCCCTAAAGCCTCACCCCCAGAAGAAGAACCAATGCCAAGTACTGAAAACAGAAAGAAGAAGAAAAAGAAGAAGAGGAAAAGGGAACTAGAGGCAAACGGTCTTGAGGGACAGAGGGAGTGTGTGCAGTCCCATCTGGAGCCACACCAGGATGAGGACTGGTGTCTTGGAGAAACTTGGAGCGTCATCTCAGAAGCCAAAGAAAAGGAGTCATCTAAAGCAGAGAATCGGGAGACCAAACCTCAGTCAGTGCCTCCGATTGGCCAGCCAGAGACAGACCCCGTCCCGAAGAAGAAAAAGAAGCACAAACTCAAAGAGCAGCTGGAAGAGCTTAGCAATGGAGTCACAGCTTCAAAGTGGTAAGTTGGTTCATGAAATCTAATATACTGTGTTCTTCTACTTGGACCCCAAAGTATACTTAAATTTTGATGACGTCAACACTAACAATTAGAATGGTTGCAACATCTTTTAAAAGAGAAGTTCACTTCCAAAATGAAAACGTCTTGATAACACCCTTATTCCTGCATTGAAACTGCAATTTGGACCTTCAACCTGTTGGCAATCATTGAATCACATGGGGTTGAGTAAATTGTCAGGAAATTTTCATCCTGGAAGTGAACTTCTCTTTTAAATGGATTATGTTAATGTACAACTTCTTTCACTTCAACTTATTGAAAAAGGCTTGTTCTTTCTTCCAGTGCTGTTGTAAAAGAGGTTAGTAGTGCAAACGGAAAGACAGAATACCTAGCAGAGACCAAGAAGAAAAAGAAGAAGAAAAAACACAAGGACTTCGAAGAACAGGAGGAGAGACCGAGGGATAAAGAAAAAGTTCACGTGGAGCTTCAAGAGACCAATGGAGTCGAGCCTCCTAGTCAGATGGGCAAGCAAAAACCTAGTAAATCGAGCACAGGTATTATATTTATTGTATTTTTATTACCATACTAGACTTCAAATGAGCTATAAACCAGAACACAGTTTGCCAGGTGGTTTCTCTGTGTGTAAACATCTGCCATCTTCTGTTACAGCTGCAGTGATCGTTTGGGACAGCCAGGTTCAGGATGGCTTCAAGCGAGGCCAGAACCATCAAGAAGCAGAAGGTGCATC
>NC_133361.1:60030701-60046905 GCF_049309525.1 Garra rufa
TATACTTTGATGAGGATTACACTACCGATGTCTTCAAGGAGCGTGCAAAATATAGGAACGCAAGGAAGCAACTCCAAGAGCGAAAAATTAAGTCTCGCATTGTCTACCCTGCAAAACTGATGTTGTTTTTGCAGGATGGAAAGACTAAGATTTTCGAAAACCCACAAAAAGCAGCTGAGGGTTTAATGGACTTTGGGGTAACGATGGAAGTTCCAAGAAAAGAGCCGGATTGGGACTCTGCCTTGCGGGCTGTAGGGTGGCAGTCCGTCCGCAGTAGGAGCAAATATGCTCCTGCAGGGGAAATAACAGCTAGTGTTGAATCTCTTCGACTTTCCTTGGACAGTTATGTAAATGAAAAGTCACATGACGGATAAGGTATGTAGAGATTACATTGTGGCAAGCACTAATTTATATCATCGAGTATAATGTCCACAATGTGTGAACACATTCCTATACAAATTGAAAACGCAGAAGGATGTGTCTATGATTATGATGAACTAGATTTGGGGTCAAATTTTTTTCCGAATATAAAAGATACATGTAAATATTATACAGACGCAGAATTTACTAGTAATATAGAAACGGCTGGCTCTTTTTCCCTTATTCATTTGAATTGTAGAAGCCTTTATTCAAATTTTAGTAAGATATATGATTATTTGAATACTTTACAAAACAAATTTACTGTCATAGCGTTGTCTGAGACTTGGTTAACGGATGAGAAAGGTGTGGAATTTCATTTTGAAGGTTATGAATTGTTTTATGTTAACCGGGTCTGTAAGAGAGGAGGGGGGGTTGCTCTGTATGTTAGCAGTGATCTGAAATGTAGAATAATTGAGTGTATGACTGTTTCAACAGAGGATTTAATGGAATGTTTAACTGTTGAGATTGAAATGAAGAAACAGAGGAATATTATTGTCACATGTATATATAGAACCCCAGGGTCTAGTATCACGGTATTTAATAATAAGTTGGAGCAATTATTAGTTGGGATGAATGAAAATAAAGTGTCTGTAATCTGCGGGGACTTTAATATAAATCTTTTGAATGTGTCTAATCATACAAGTAGTCTAGATTTTTTGGATTTAATGTATAGTAGAGGCTTTTATCCTACCATTACTAGGCCTAGTCGAATAACCTCCAATTGTGCCACATTAATTGATAATATTTTTGTAAATAAATTTGAAAAAACGGTTAAAAGTGGTCTTTTGATAAATGATATGACAGATCATTTCCCAATATTTGTAACTTACTTTTGTGAAATAAAAAATAATAAAGAAAAGTTTAGTAAAGTTATTAGGTTAAGAACTGAGGAAACATTAAATGGATTTAGGGATGATCTTATGAAAGAAGAGTGGAATGATGTTTGTAATACGAATAATGTAAATAAAGCTTATGAATTATTTCTTAAAAAGTATTTATGGTTATATAATAAAAATTGTCCAAAAAAAATATTGAATGATAAAGTAAGAAGTAATAATAAACCTTGGTTGACGAAGGGTTTATTGAAATCTTGTAAAAAGAAGAATAAGCTTTATCAGGATTTTGTAAAATATCGGACAGTAAATGCAGAAAAAAAATATAAAGCTTATAAAAATAAGTTGATTACTATAATGAGATGTGCAAAGAAAGATTATTATACAAATGTGTTGATGGAAAATAAAAGTAATATCAAAAGAATGTGGAAGGTTTTGAGGGAGGTTATGGGCAGTAAAATTAATTATAGTCAGCCATTATATTTAATGAATGAACAGAATGTTGAGATAAGTAGTGAAAAAATGGCTGATGAATTTAATTCATTTTTTGTTAATGTTGGTCCGAATCTTGCCAAAACTATACCATTATATAATGAAAATAAAAGCTGGACAGGTGAAAGTAGAGTTATGCAGTCTCTTTTTTTGGACGAAGTTAGTGAGAGTGAAATTATTTCTACTGTCTCTAAATTTAAAAGTAAATATTCATGTGATAGTGATGGCTTAGATATGTACATTGTTAAGGAACCTATATGTTGTATTACTAGACCATTAAAATATATAATTAATTTGTCTTTTAATACGGGTTATTTTCCAGAAATAATGAAAGTGGCCAGAATTAT
Organism: Garra rufa; assembly: GCF_049309525.1. Taxonomy (NCBI): domain Eukaryota; kingdom Metazoa; phylum Chordata; class Actinopteri; order Cypriniformes; family Cyprinidae; genus Garra; species Garra rufa. The sequence goes on from NC_133361.1 coordinate 60,032,794, forward strand.
TCCTCTTTTTAAATCTGGTGATAGGCATAGTCTCACAAATTATAGGCCTATTTCTTTGCTTTCTCAATTTTCAAAAATTTTGGAGAAGCTTTTTGTTAAAAAATTTGATTATTTTCTTGAAAAATATTCTTTGATACATGATAATCAATTTGGGTTTAGAAGCACCCGTTCAACAGCTATGGCTTTGATGAAAATCACAGAGGACATTACTACAGAATTGGAGCATAAAAATTATACAGTTGGAGTTTTCATTGATCTTAAAAAGGCTTTTGATACTCTTGATCATGGTATATTGATATCTAAATTACAGACATATGGAATTAGAGGAGTAGTATTGAATTGGATTACTAGTTACTTAGAAAATAGACAACAATATGTAGAGTACATGGGATATGCATCTAAGTTGGAAATAATGCAGTGTGGAGTCCCCCAAGGCTCTGTGCTGGGGCCTAAGTTATTTACTTTATATATTAATGATCTCTGTGATGAATCAAAGATTTTACGTTTTGTTCTTTTTGCAGATGATACAAATTTTTTTGTATCGGGGAAGAATTTAAAAATACTACTTAAAATTGTTGAACAGGAATTGATTGTACTTCAGAAATGGTTTAATAAAAATAAATTATCGCTAAATTTAAGTAAAACAAAATTTATGTTGTTTACAAATCGAAAATGTCCTGATAATGTTTGTCTGACTTTGAATGGGATAAGTATTGAGAGAGTGTCAGAATTTAGGTTTTTAGGAGTACTCATTGATGATAAATTTAAATGGAAATCACACATAGCTTATGTAAGAAACAAAATTTGTAAAAATATTGCTGTTTTGAGTAAAGTAAAGTTTATGTTAAATTATAAGGCAATGAGAATTCTATATTGTTCGTTTATTTTGCCATATTTGATGTATTGTTTGGAGGTATGGGGTAATTCATATTTTACTAATTTAATGCCCTTATTTATTTTGCAAAAAAGGGCCATAAGAGTAATCAATGGAGTTGCTCCAAGAGAACATACTACAAGATTGTTTCTGAGGTCAGGATTACTTAAATTGAGGGATCTGGTTTCTTTGCAAACTTTATTAGTAGTTCATAAAGCAAAACATTGTATGTTACCGGATGGATTGCAAACTCTCTTTACTGTGAATAGTGAGACAAGTAGAAGAAATAATGACTTTAAACAACCTTTTGCTGGAAATACTCTTAAACAAATGTGTGTCTCAGTTTCTGGTGTGAAAAGATGGAATTCATTAGAAAATGATCTAAAATGTTGTTCAAATATTTTGCGATTTAAATATAAGTATAAACAGAAGATATTTATTTTGTACAAAGAAGAGGGTCAATGATTCGTTTTTGTTGTCAGAATTATTATTATTGTATTTTTGTTTGTTTGTTCCCTTGTTATGTAAGCAGAATTAATATCATTGGATGGATTTTTTGTTTTTTATGTCTGTGAGGTCATCTAATCCAATTTATTTTGTAAATTTTAAAATATAAGAATGGGGTAGGAGTCTATAAGATTGTTTTCTTCATCCTACTCCTATTCTCTTTTGTTTCATGGTTTGTTTGTTTGTTGTATTGTTGTATTGTTGTGGTATTTTATGTTGCATTACCATGAAAAGAGAATAAATAAATAAATGAATGAAATGAAACCAACCTCAGACATATACAGATATCAAGGAGTCCTTTCTACAAAATAAACATTAAACAATATTAAACATCAACAGTGTTTGAAGTGAAACCTCCAAAAACAAACAAACAAGTACTTACAGATTGAGCTAAAAACACAAGGTTTCTCAATCAGGACTTTGAGATTTTCTGGCAGCCAAAGGTAACAGCCACATGCTCCCTCCACCAAACAAATCTACTTCTTCTTCTTCTTCTTCTGTTAATTTGTTGGCGGGTTGCAATCCAACTGAAAGGTGCATACCGCCACCTACTGTACTGGAGTGTGAAGATAAATGGAACTCTAAGAGGCCTTAAGAGGATCTTATATCCTGTTCCTAAGGCCGCTGTTATTAATGAATTTCATTATAGCTGAAATTGTTCTAGGTAATTCTTTACCCACCTTTAAAATATTACATACTGAATATTCCTTGACTCCCAGATTTTGCATATCTTTTACAAGTTCATTTCTTTCTTGATCATATTTTTTACATCTAATAAATACATGTTCAACTGTTTCAATTTCCTGACACTCATTGCATATTCCTGTGTTATGTTTACCAATAATATGAAGAGTTGCATTAAGTTTAGTGTGACCCATTCTTAATCTTGTAAATGTGACAAATTCTTGCCTATTTATAAGGTGCTTAACTTTATTTTGAAATCTACTTCTTCTTTGTAGCAGCTACCTCTATATCCTGTATGAAAGCTCTTTAGAGCGCACTCTAGTGCCCTGTAGAATTACTACAACCACTCTAGTCATACCGAAATATATAAAAATAAAATACGAGTAACTTGGGACAGGTTACAAAGTCGAAAAGAAAGTAAAGTTTTTGATGAGTAGATTTCAGGATTTTTCTCCATATAGTGGACTTCAGTGGGATTAAGGTCAAGGATAAAGGTTTCAAAATTTCAACACAGCTTTCAAATGGGATGGGATGATGTAGAGCCCTTTGAAGCTGCATTGACAATTAAATTTGGACCTTCAACCTGTTGGCTCCCATCGAAATATGGAGAAAAATCTTGGAATGTTTTCCTCAAAAACCTTTTCGACAGAAAAAGAGACAGACACGAGCATCTTGAATGACGGAGGGGTGAGTAAATTACCAGCAGGAAATATTTGTGTCAGAACTGAACTAGTCCTTTAAAACTGAATAAATACAAAACCAACAGCCAGTTTTTAATTTGTAACTATTTGTAAACGTGTACATGCAATTTTCTTATTGCTTTTTCTATTTTATAATTTTTAAGTGTCTTATTTTATCATATTTTGATGCAATTAATGTTATTGCCCTTGTATGTTCGTTTTTTAAAGACTGCAATTAGAATGAAAATAAATAATGAAAATAAATAAATAATTATTATTTTTTTTTTAAATAATGGTCTTTTATTTTGTTGAATGAACAATGGATGGCGTCACCGGTTCAGATTTGGTTGACCAAACGTACACGGACCCTTCCCACACTAAATTATCATCCTACTGTATATTCCACCAGAGAGGACTGCAAACATATTGTCATTTGGACTACTGTGGTATTGCTTTTTGACACGACTTCTGCAAATAAATTATACACTCACTCTTTATTGGTTAATTTGTTCTTTATAAAAATAAACAATTTCTAATGCAATACATTTTTATTGCATGGTTACATGATTTGTGGATTTTAAGACGGATTTTCTATTTTATACATATTCTACTTCTGTTTTATATAAAATGACAGAGTTTTAATGTAAAATACACCTAAATATAAAACTAATAAGATTTACTTTCAAATTACACCGTGTTCCAAATTATTATGCAAATGATATATTTCTCTGATTTTCATAATTAGTCAATGCAAATGACAGTCAGTATAATTTTTCATTTTTCAAGTCATCAACCATTAGGGTATAATTTGAATTATACTGAACAAAGCTCCTAATGATAACAGTATTTATTTCAAAAATAAAAAACTGAAAATGCACTGTTCCAAATTATTATGCACAACAGAGTTAAAACATTTTATAGGTTGTAAAGAACTGAAAATTGGCATTTTCTGAATTTGCAGCATTAGGTGGTCATATTTACTGAAATCAAAAGCTATTTCAATCAAAAACATCCTAACAGGGCAAGTTATATCTTAACATAGGACCCCTTCTTTGATATCACTATCACAATTCTTGCATCCATTGAACTTGTAAATTTTTGGAGAGTTTTGATTGAATTTGTTTGCAAGATGTCAGAATAGCCTCCCAGAGCTGCTGTTTTGCTGTGAACTGCTTCCCACCCTAATAGATCTTTTGCTTGTGGATGCTCCAAAGGTTCTCAATCTGGTTGAGGTCAGGGGAGGATGGTGGCCACACAATGAGTTTCTCATCTTCATACTTTGCCGAGGTCATTTTCACCTTCAGGGACCCTAAAGGAACCTACCAGCTCTCTCCCTATGATTCCAGCTCAAAACGCCACCTCCTTGTTAACGTACGCAGCCTTGTTGGGACATGTTCCATCCACTACTCCATCCATCTGGACCATCCAAAGATGCACGACACTCATCAGTAAACAAGACTGTTTGAAAATTAGTCTTCATGTATGTCTGGGCCCACTGCAACCGTTTCTGCTTGTGAGCATTAGTTAGGAGTGGCCGAATAGTAGGTTTATGCTCAACTGCAAGCCTCTGGAGGATCCTACACCTTGATGTTCGCGGGACTCCAGAGGCACCAGCAGCTTCAAATACCTGTTTTCTACTTTGTAATGGCATTTTAGCAGCTGCTCTCTTAATCTGATGAATTTGTCTGGCAGAAACCTTCCTCATTCTGCCTTTTCCTGAACAAACCAGTCTGTGCTCTGAATCAGCCACAAATCTCTTCACAGTACAATGATCACATTTAAGTTTAAGTTTAAGTTCTTACCTTGTCCAAGGCATTGTACGATTTGACGCTTTTCGGCAGCAGAGAGATCTTTTTTCTTTCCCATATTGCTTGAAACCTGTGGCCTACTTAATAATGTGGAACATTCTTCTTAAGTAATTTTCCTTTAATTGGGCTCATTTGGCAAACTATTTATCACAGGTGTCTGAGATTCATTTCAGTGATCCAAAGAGCCATGAGACACAATACCATTCATGAGTTTATGATAATTTGGAACCCGTGTTCCACTTGGCCCATAAATATGCCATTCAAGACCCATATATGTGTTCCCAGATCAAACCTATGCCCACTTGGCCCATAAATATGCCATTCAAGACCCGTATATGTGTTCCCAGATCAAACCTATGCCCACTTGGCCCATGAATATGTCATGCAGGACCCATATATGCGTTCCCAGATCAAACCCATGCCCACTTGGCCCATAAATATGCCATTCAAGACCCATATTTGTGTTCCCAGATCAAACCTATGCCCACTTGGCCCATAAATATGTCATGCAGGACCCATATTTGTGTTCCCAGCTCAAACTCATGCCCACTTGGCCTATAAAAATTCTATGCAGAACCCATATGTGCACTCCCAGTTCAAACCCATGCCCACTTGGCCCATAAATATGCCATGCAGGACCCATATATGTGTTCCCAGATCAAACCCATGCCCACTTGGCCCATAAATATGTCATGCAGGACCCATATTTGTGTTCCCAGCTCAAACTCATGCCCACTTGGCCTATAAAAATTCTATGCTGGACCCATATGTGCATTCCCAGTTCAAACCCATGCCCACTTGGCCCATAAATATGCCATGCAGGACCCATATATGCACTCCCAGTTCAAACCCATGCCCACTTGGCCCATAAATATGCCATGCAGGACCCATATATGTGTGTCCCAGTTCAAACCCATGCCCACTTGGCCTATAAAAATTCTATGCAGGACCCATATGTGTATTCCCAGTTCAAACCCATGCCCACTTGGCCCATAAATATGCCATGCAAGACCCATATATGTGTTCCCAGATCAAACCCATGCCCACTTGGCCCATGCCTGTCCCTTATGTGGCCCATGTAATCAGCTCATATGGGCTTCCTATGTGGGACTCATACTACAAAACCTACATGGGACCCGCTGATTTCACCCAGCCAAAGCCCATGCCCACACAGTTCCCATGGAAACCCTAGTTAACCCAGCTGGGCCCCACAAGTCATTGCTGGCTGGGGAAAGGGTGAAGCTGATTGGTTGGTTCTGGTCACCTGACTTGCGCTGCACTTGTGGCATTCTGAAAAGTTGAGATGTATCAAAGACTATAGAATACCCAAGACATGACACTCGTGTAGTTTTGAATGGGGAAAAATGCAACATCATCATGGCCGTGAAGCCCCGCCTTCTTAGTGAAAGAGCCAATCGTTGATGAGTAAAGTCAGCGCGTCACTGCAGCTGCAGTTAGAAGTCCCGGTTGCTATAGAAACAGTCGGCGCTCTAAGACGTGCCTTCAGTACTGTGCAGGCGCACTGGCTCATCTAGCCGGAAAAATAAGCGCTTTTTTAACGCTATTAAAGCACAAGGAACTATATTTATGAGGCAGTTGTTGTTGGATTTCTTTGGAGATTTCAAATATGAAATTTAATCGTAAGTTTGGCGAACAGTTTTGGAGAATTTGATGTTTCCCCATTCAAAGAGATAGGAGCTGCTGGATGCCCGAGAGGCGTTTCAAAGATGGCCGCCGAGTGACATGACTTGTCTTAAAAGGACTTTGGATGTATTTATCTGGATGCGGCGCGGACGCGCCTGGAAAAAAAGAGCGCTTAGCTCTTAGTCCGCGTTGCTTCCATTATGAGCGTGCATACTGCGCGTCTACATGTGAAACAACGAACTTGAGCGCGCATATGAACTGCCCCTAATGGAATAATCTCCAGATCAAACTCTGCTTCCCAAAACCTATAAACTGCCTCCAGAACCCAGTTAAGGTACAACAATCTATTCAACAAAAATAGTGATGCAGTGAAATCTTTTTTCACCCAGCCGAGTCTTCTCTGTTGCTGTGTGTAGCAGCCTGTGTCAGTCACCTCTTTTAACCCCACCCCCCGACTCCTGAATGTCACTCACTCACGAGGACATGCACTGACTGCGGTCTCATGAGGAAACACAGCTTTTTGATATAAAGTTTTTCTTGTTCCCGAATACAAACATTTTTTAAAGTATTTGTTCGAAATAAGTATTCGTAAAAAACACGCTATTTGTGCCTTTCCGTATACCGTATTCGGGTTCGGCTCCACCCCTAATCCCTACACAGTGTTTATTGTTTCTACTCCCTGAGTAAGGGAAATCCGTTTAAGTTTGCTTCACTTCGGAACATTCATTCATTAACTTGTGCTGCACCGATGCCTACAGCGCCCTAGTCTAAGCCCACTGATGACAGAGAGCCGCAACCGGCGAGCCATCACCAAACAGAGGTGTTGATCACCTCGGAGTCTGAGCTGCTAGTGACGTCAGACCAGGTGCGAGAGCCAGCTACAACGCCTGCCACTAGGGAAAAAGCTGTGGACAGTGAAATTGCAGTGAGGAGCTCTGCCCACTGCACCATGGCTAAGGGTGAGCTTATTGTGGATCTGGGACTGTTAGAGGTTGAGGGGCCTCTGATATAGACGTGTGTACTGATCTGCCCCCTCTCCTCCCATCTTCGTCTGACCCTCCTGTCAGTCCTGTTTCGGCCATTTTTGTGAGCTGACTGCCAGCCCTGAAAGCCCGGCGGCTCCTAAAACCTTCCTGCTCCTGCCTCCTCCACCGCTGTCATCTGGCAGCCCCTCTGCTCACCCTCAGCCCACCATCTGTGCGGTGGGATGACCACGGGTCTGCCAGTCTCCATCAGCGTTGTGAATGGAGGATCCCCTGTCTCTGCCACCAGCCTCTTATTCCAGGACTCCGCCTCGGTCCATCGGCCCCGCTCCTCCACCATGGCTCCTAGCTCCCTCTTCTCCACCATGGCCCAGCAGTCCACTGGCTCCGCCGGGCACCCTCGTCCCTCCGTCTCTGCCTTGGTCTGTTGTCGACCATCCATTGCCTCAGGACTCCACTCCTCTGGCTACGCCTCATCCCTCTCTCCCTTTGACTCCGTCAAGCTCATCCTTCCCTTTGGCTACACCTTGGTCCTCTGTAGCTCCGGCTCCACCGCGACCTTCCAGATCCATGCCTCCGCTTAGGTCGCTTGAGCCATCTGTTTTGCCTTGGCCCTCCGGATCCTCCTCATCACCCTGGCTCATCAGCTGTCTGTCTCCGCCTCTGGCTCCTCTGCCACCTCCTTGTCAGCCCTTCTTTCTCCGTAGCTCCTCCCTCTGTTGGTTCCACCATAAGTCGCCTTTACAGCTGTGGCCTGGGTCCCACCTGGCACCACCTGCTCCAAGCCCCTTCGTCTGGTCAGCCCTGGCTCCTCCTGTCTCTCTTCCCTGTCTCCCTTCCCTGTCGTCACCCGAGCCTCCTCTCTTAAGTTCACACCCATCCCTCCCTCTGTTGTTTCTATGGTGCAAGGACGCACCTCCTGGCAGGGGGGTGATATGTCACGCCTCTGGATATTTTGTTTGTGTTTTTCTCCCCATGTGTGATTTTCTCCCCATGTTCAGTTGAGTACGTATAGTGTGTCTGCCCTGTGTTTCCTTTGTCCAGTGTGACGTCTTCTTGGAAGTGCTACGTGTGTGCCCTACCTGCCTTGTATTACCCGTTTCTGTGGATTATTACTGTTAATTGTGATTCTCCTTCGTCTCTGCATTCCTTGCCTCCGACACAGTAGTTTATGACATTACATCAAGGTTTCCCAAAGTGGGGTACGTAAATGAACTGCATGGGGATAGTGAGCTTAATGCTAATAATTAATTAAATTCGAAACGTGAAATTAAATGAAATGATTTTAAAATGTATCTTAAAATCTCAGGGTGTACTTCTTAGAGGCCTTTCTTAAACCCAAAATTATTTTTGTAAATCCAGTGATCAAATGCTGTGTAGCAACCTGACTAATGACTAATCTTTGTGTGAATGTCCACAAAATTGGAATATTGGGTATATTAGTGGTTGCATGTTTTAGAAAAGGGAAATTAGGGAGAATCAGTGTGTAATGAATAATTTCTTGCTATTGTGTGAATAATATGTAATCAATAAAAAGAGTATGATTTTTTTAAATGTAATTTGTTCTAATTACAATTGCAAAAATAGTATAGATCATAGTAATAAATACTAGTCACGTAAACAAGAAATTGTGTTTCATTTTGACACTTAACATAGGTGCACAACATCTAACTGTTGAATAAAAGCGTTGGTAAAAGCCATAACAAATTTTAAAAAGCCATAATAAAAGATTGCCTTTTAGCTATTACATTCAGATGTATTCATTTTACAATAGCTTTTATTGTACAAGACATATGAATACTGTATCAAACACATGTTGTACTGTAACTATTGAATTTCTGTTCAGATCCAAAATGTACATTTATGGAAAGGCCTGACAAATAATATATTTGGCAATAATCTGCAGCAAAAGCACTGTAGTTAACACTAATCATGAGTGTTTTAGCTGTGTCATGCTCAAATCCCTTTTAAACCCAAGTCTTATAGTACACCAGTGTTTAAAAAGGGCTTGTGGACGTCCTGTTTGCATTGTGTGAAAGTTTTTGTGGCAAACTCAAACAGGATTTGTTTGAACATGCACACTGCTGTTATTCCTGAGTTTGTTTTCTCATGAAATGAAACTTAAGGTAGTCCTCAAATGTGATTGGACGGTGGTAGTTCATGTAAGTGATATCTCACAATGCTTGACCTGATTTAGTAGATATTCAAGTGAGAGCAAAAGGGTTTGTAAGAATTTCAGGAAGAACCTTCAGAAATTGTGTACATCCTGCTTTGGTGTTTTAAAGAGTTTCCGGCAAGAAAATGATCACGATTATTTTATGGACACTGCTGGTTTTCCATGTGTCAGCACAGCGTTGGACTTTGTTTGGTTAGTAACCTATATAAACATACCACTGCTTTAAAATTGCATAATATCATTTGCATTTGCACTTTCTATACAAAATATTACAATAATGAAATGCATGTGTCTACAAATACAAAGAAAATTAGTTGTTATCAAGGTTGGAGCAAAACTCTGTGGGACTGTGGTTCTCCGGAATCTCCTTTATCTTGGCAAAGCTATTATCTGATCTTAAATATAGTCATGGGACTTCTTTTTCATGTTCATGAAACCTCTAAATGTAGTTTATTGCTTGTCACAGATGAAGAGTCAAAGCCTAAACGTGAGGGCAGAGTACGATTGGTGGGGGATCTTCCCTCATCTGGTCGTGTGGAGGTCTACCATGATGGACAGTGGGGTACAGTTTGTGATGACGGTTGGGACCTGGCTGAAGCCCAAGTGGTGTGTCGTCAGCTAGGTTTTCTTGGAGCAATATCAGTTACACCTGGAGGACAGTATGGTGAAGGTATAAACACATTAGTGTGAGGAAGAGAATTTGATTGTTACAAACTATGATAACAGCAGTCTTATTTTTGACCCGTGTTCTATTACGCTTTTTAGGTTCTGGTCAAATCTGGCTGGATGACATGAACTGTAAAGGCTCAGAGAGCTCATTGTCTGAATGCAACTTCAAAGGCTGGGGTGTTTCTGACTGCACACATAAAGAGGATGCAGGAGTGGTCTGTAAGACTGGTGAGACATCTACTGGACAATACAGAAATTACAATGTTTGAAATGGATTTAGGCACTGTAATACCATAATGTGTGGTATATATACTATATTTATATTGTACGGTGACGCATTGCTGCCACACACTTATTTTTTTTCCACTCAGCTATGTCGTTATAACGAGATCTTTTCTCGTAAAAACGACATCTTTTCTTGTTAAAACGACATCTTTTCTCGTAATAACGAGATCTTTTCTCGTTAAAACGACATAATTTTCTCGTTAAAACGACATCTTTTTCTCGTAATAACGACATAATATGTCATACGATCTGACGTTCCTGTTATAGATGATATGATTATGTTATTGTGTATTATGCAAAGCGTTTGTCCACGCTGCCTCTTCCACAGTCCTGACATAAAGGAGGATGCACGCTGCTGGAGTTAGAATACACAAGCTATATATAGAAATAAACTGTTTTAATAATTTTAATGTATTGGTTTCAATTGTAGCTGCATGTTTATTAGGATTAATCTCCAATCTGCCCTCAGACCCAGAGGATTTAAGATGATCAGATCAAAACTGTTATTTCTGAATAATCGACTCTGAGCTTGGAATATTATTTGGATGAAAGTTTGATTTTACAGAAAATTGAAATACGATCATAAAGAAATAAAATAGAAATGACAAACGGTTTGGCTGCATTATGATAATAATAATTTCGTTCCTTTTCAAAAATGGACAAAATCAATGAAAAAAAAAATCAGTTTAGTATTTTTGTCTGTGGGTAAAAAGAGAGCTTATGCTTTAATAATTATATGTGGGCGGCAATGAAAAGTCACTTTTTTTAACTCAACCTGTCTTCATGTCTATCGCATCATGCAGAATAAATAAAAATACAAAAATACAAACAAATCTATCTTAATTTCGTTTTTCTGTTTCTCAAACAAAACGAAATAATAATAATAATAATAATAATAATAATAAGCTATTATTATTATTATTATTATTATTATTATTATTAGGCCTATTATTATATTTTCCTTATTATGAATTCTATTTATTTATTTCTGCTCATATTTCGATTTGCTGTTAAATCAATCAAAAAGATTTTATAATAAAAATAATAATACGCCCAATAATAATAATAATCATAATAATAATAATAATAATGATAATAATAATAATAATAATAATAATAATAATAATAATAATAATAATAATAAGCATAATAACAATTTGAGTAGCCTATATTATTATTATTTCATTTTGTTTGAGAAACGGAAAAACGAAAAGCTTGATTCTTCATATTTTTGTTCGTGGGTAAAACACATGAGCTTATTGCTTGAATATTAATTTAACATGCCTGGGCGGCCTTGATACTTATGATTATATACAAATTATACATTATTTATTATATATTATTAAATTTTATTTTTAGCTGAATCAAGCCACGAATCCGGTTTTTCATCTGGATTATAGCCTACTGTGGAAATATGCTGCGCTGGCTCTGAGTGTAAGCACAATGGTAGGTTACAGATAATGAACTCACACGGGAAAGACTGTACACTACCTCTTGTTGGATTTATACGAATTAAGTAAACACAATTTTGTTTTCGATTCTTTTATTGAAGTAGACCTTTCAAGCTGCATAGAGAGACATAAATTGCGAGAGCGCACCCTGTATTTTTACAAAGGCAATTTGTAACGTTTTGTTGTTATTGTGGAAGTACATAAAATAAAGCAGACATTTATATTTCATTCCTCTGTAATCACAAAGTAAGGGATCGCGCTGGTACCGCCGACCCGAAAAGTGCAGTGAGCTTTATATGAGACTTGCAAAGAAACGTTATTGTGACTAATTTGCAGGGCTGGGTTCTCCGAAACCACCTTAACGCTACGTCGTTCTTAAGTTGTACCTTAAGAAGTACCTTATCGTTAATATGTGTTTTCAGAAACCTTCTTTGTTAAGTATACCTTCTGTAAGTCATACGTTCGTAAGGTTGGTCTGGAGCGCTCTTAGCTATACCTTACCGCTGCTGACGGTTCATACCGCTAGTGGGCACCACGCAAAAAGCTTTTTTACATCGCAGTTTAATTAGGCTACAAATAGAAAATTTTATATGAACATTTAATATAAAATCTGATTTAGTATTAAAATTGCATTTTTTACTTTACTTTAAAATTTTACACATAAAAGGCTACTTAAGTTGTTATAGCCTACACCCAGTGTCAAGTCAAGTCACCTTTATTTATATAGCGCTTTTAACAATACAGATTGTGTCAAAGCAACTGCACAGTATTTAAACAGCACAATAGTGTGTAAGTAACGCATTATTGTAAACAATCAATTTTCAGTAAAAGGCAGTTCATCAATGAATTCAGTGATATCATCATCCAGTTCAGTTCAAATAGTATACGATATGGCTGGAAAGTGTCCCCAACTAAGCAAGCCAGAGGCGACAGCGGCAAGGAACCAAAACTCCACAGGTGACAGAAATGGAGAAAAAACCTTGAGAGAAACCAGGCTCAGTCGGGGGACCAGTTCTCCTCTGGCCAGTGTATGGAAGTGTTTTCATTAATAAAGTTTCCATGGTTGTTAGCTTTTTTTAATTACTATTTCGAGGCACATCAGCGGGCGAACCATTTGACAGAAAAGGCTATGAGTCTATATAAAGAAAGATGAGTTTACACAAACTTTATAGCTATGGCAGCGAGACAGTGAGTACTTGATTTAAATCAAAGACGGCGCCGTGCGCGGAGAGTAATAGTGTGTAATGCATACGCCAAAGTCCAATTTTGCGTGCATATGATACGCCAATCCTTCCCATTAACTTCAATGGAGAGAGGATGCATACAAATACCACGCATCATCTTTTATATCATCTATATAAAAGATGATGCGTGGTATTTATACGCATCCTCTCTCCATTGAAGTTAATTGGAAGGATTGGCGTATCATATGCACGCAAAAATGGACTTTGGCTTATGCATTACACGCTATTGCAAAGTCGTATTATTCGTACGCAAAATGATGAGAATAAGTTGAAACACATACACATGTATTTCTGCATGTACATATTTCAATGAGCCCCGATAAATGCAGTTTGTACTATTTCTAAAACGCTTCTTTATGAAAAAAAACATTGTTTTCTCAATACTTTACCTATACCGCTGTGAAGGAAAGAGCGCACAATCGATCACCGAGGCATCGATATCAACCTATTCAGCACCTCCACCTTGGACAGCACCTGCTAAGGTCGCACTTAAGAAGGTTTACCTTAAGCAATATCCTAAGGTATAGTTTGGAGAACACACGTAGGAAAGGTATACCTGTAGTTAAGGTGTAGCCTACCTTTTGAGTCTTCGTAGCACGCTAAGAGACAACGTTATCGGAGAACGCAGCCCAGAGCGGTACATCAGAGGAACATTTATTCTGCATGATGGGACAGACCGTAAAGACAAGCTGAGTCGAAAAGTGGCTTTTCCGGGCCGCTCACGCACAAATATTAAAGCATAAGCTCTCTTTTCATGAAAAAAAAAATCTGGCTTTATTTATTTTCATTTTTTAAACAGAACGAAATCATCATAATCGTAACACGATCAAACCGTGTGTCATTTTTCTTTTATTTCTGATACTATTTACATTTTCTGTAAAATCAAACTTTCATCCAAATAATATTCCAAGCTCAGAGTCGATTATTCAGAAATAACAGTTTTGATCTGATCATCTTAAATCCTCTGGGTCTGAGGGCAGATTAGTATGGAGATTAATCCTAATAAACATGCTGCTACAATTGAAACAATTACATTAAAATTATTAAAACAGTGTATTTCTATAGGCTATATAGCTAGTGTATTCTAACTCCAGCAGCGTGCATCCT
>NC_133361.1:60047405-60138790 GCF_049309525.1 Garra rufa
AACCATTTTTAAATAAATTTAATAGCAGAGCTACTGCAAGCGATTTTTAATACTGGAAATCCATTTATGCTTTGCTGAAACTTCCGAGTCTTCACTGAGAGATCAGGTCATGGTTGCTTAGCAACGGCAGACGTCACGGGAAAGAAGTTCATTCAGAAGAAGAACAGTTCTTTTAAGTATTATTTGTTTTTATTCTGTCTGTTCAGCGTCCTCCAACAAGGATGGGTGGTGGTGGGGTTCATAATGTTCACAATAGTATTTTATTAGTTGTTGGTTTAACCATGGATGAGGTAGTAATGGCTGTTATGTTATTTTCTTTCAATGGCGTTCCTTGTTACATGTTCAAAACATCAACCAATATTGCATATACATAATTATTATAATGGAAAGAATACTTACACTATAACGTATATTATAAGTGTAACACACACACAAAAAAAGGATTTTACACCTATTTTGAATTTTACTCGAATACAAATACAAATACAAATACTTTTCCCCTCAACCAAATACAAATACAGATACAAATACCGGCTGCTTTGCACACCCTAGTAGGGATCATATCAATCGGAACACAATTCATGCACGTAGCTCTCTTATAACAAGAGGCAGACAGGACACACAAGTAGCACTTCCAAGAACCTGGCTGTTTCTTTATTCCAAGAATGCAAAGAATGGACTTGTGGAGACTGGTCTTGCTAGGCTTCCTTGAAAGACTAACTCGGCAGGTTATAAGGAGTGAGACAGCAGCACACAATGCACAATAACATCACAAACAAATGCAATAACTCTTTAAAACAATAATTCATTTCATTTTAGACAACATTGTCATATTATTTTATAGCTTTTTACCGCATGTATTTGTGGAAATGATTAGGCTATGTATAATGTTATATATTCTTTTTAATATGCCAATAAAAAGTACGACAGGCTTTCTCACTTCATTAAAATTATGCAAAACAAAATGAAAAATGTTTGCTTTCACAAGCTGTCACGTATTTGAGCACTTGCAGCGGGAATCTCGTAAGCAAGAGAACGAAGCTTACAGGCTTCCGTACGTCGTCCGCCCACAGCATCTTCTGGGATTTCTAATGGTTCGATTCTCTCAAGTCTGCATTCGATGCATCTAACTCAAGCAGCAACCTCCCGCTCTCTCTATTGAAACCAACTGCAATTCATCGACTGGCCACTAGAAACTGGCTGCAAAAGGGAGTCAATCACATTGATTCCCCATGTTAAAATGCCCAACTTTACAGCAGAAAAAAAAATAAAAAATGTTTACAGCCTGGTACTGTGAGCCTGTGCTGTGCTATTGACTTTGAGAACCATAACCAAGCTGACTGCACAAGAGTGAGCCCCTAGTATAGTGTTTCTGAGAGGGTCAACCCCTAATTGACATGAGGAAAAAAAATCATTGAGAAGAGTTCAGTGTACAGTCTGTGCAACAGAGGAAAGAAAGAGGTGAAGAGAGTAAGTGAAAAGGCACTCAACAGATTTTGGTAAGACTTTATTTCTGGAAATGCGTCACTCACATTTTAGGTAGCCACAAATGTAAACCTGATTTTAGGTAGTATGTAAATGAGATTAATAACTCTCAGTTTGTAGGCCTACAGTCTTGTATATTTCACACTAAATTGTGATGCAGCCTTAGTCATAATCACATGTTCATTTGTTGGCCAGAAGAGAACTGATGCTAAAGCATACTTTCTCCAAAGGTTTTTTCTCTTTATTCTGTCACCTGTTGGTGTTTGGGTTCCTTGCCACTGTGTATTTTGGCTTGCTTTTTTGGGGACGCATAATATTTAGCAATATTATTGACTCTGACTCCACTGACTCTATTGGATGAAGGCTGAAGTGAGCTAGATGATGATACCACTGTTTTCTACAGAACTGCTATGTAGATGCATTGGAATTATCTTATATTTGATGATTTTTATATTATATATACTTTATATTGTATTATAAATTGGTTCAGATCTTCAAAAAAGTGCATGAAACAGGCAACCTGAATAAACATAAAATACAGTTATTAATAATAACTGTAGGCTATTTGCTTTTTTTTATGTTATTTTATATCTGACAATATTTACCGGATATACACAAAAATAGAATAAATCAGGATTTTTTTTTTTTTTTTTTTTTTTTACAGCACTGTCCACCAGCAATTGTGTTCTGTAGTGTGACATTAATGTGTGGAAATTGAATTTTTTTTAGTGTGTGATTGCTATTTTTTTTTTTAGGAAAATGCACTGGTAACAACTTAAAAAAAAGACCAAAAATATAATTTAAAAGAAGATGGAGAAAAAGGGCTGGAGAACTGTCTCCTCAGCTATGTAAAATATTTTCAGACATGAAAAGATTGAGGAGTTAAATGAAAGAAGCTAAAAGAAGATTTACAAAATTATTGCCAATTCAGTATGAAAACAAAGAGAAAGAGCTGAGAGAGTGGAACGTTAATGAAATCTGCTTATATCAATAATTATTCCCAATTCTTAACATAAGCACTCAACATTTTTTTTTTTGTGGACTCTTTATTCTCTCCAATTGATTGGATGGTGCATTGAAACAATGAATGCATAGATAGTTACAATCAGTTCAGTCACCATTCTAAATTAATGTGCTGCTTTTACTGTAGCACACACAAACAGTCAGAACACTAGATCTAATGGCATAACTAAACAAACTAATGAAAATTAACTTAGTTTTACCCTTTCAGTCAAATTGTACTCCACAAACATTAAAGGGATAGTTCACCTAAAAATGAAATTCTGTTATTAATTACTTACCCTCATGTCGTTCCAAACCGGAATATCTTTGATCATCTTCATGTGTTCAACCAAAACACATTTGACAAATCCCAGCAAGCCTTTTTATTTTCAAGGAAATCAGCCTCACCTGTAGAACTGGGTGTGTGATCAGCCGTTCAGCAGATTTCCCAGCGTTGTCCTTGCCTGCTCAGTCAGATCCGGACCCCTTAGGACTCGTTGGTAATATTTTCAGGTTTTCAGGTTCAGATAATAGGTTATAAAAATCACGCAGAGTCTTGTTTGAAGAGAGGTATATTCCCATTTTTTTTTACCATCTGAGATGGTTGCGGTTTATTAAAACATAGTAATAAACATAAGTAATAAACAAAAATAACAGCAAGAAAGTTTTCACCTGAGGAGTGCCAACAATTCATAGGTCGCTAGACCATTTTATAGTCTGAATACAAATAAGTCCCCTCCTTTCATAGCCAGGTTTAAGAAACATAACCATATAAGTTAAGCATACACACACTTGACTTCCTATGCAAGCAGGGGCCTCTAGATACCGGAAATGTATGCGCTCCCATATAGTATCAAAATCTCAAATAGCAAGCAAAACTATTTCCTTTAAAAAACAACACTTATAACAGCATAAGCAAATCACACAGTATAGGAATAGATCAAATAAAATCATTCCACTTAAGAACTTCCATTCCGTAATGTTGGTACAAAATGCATCTCCTAATTAGGAAGTACAATGAACTTCTCACCTTTGGAACATGGTAGACAGCACGCACATACAGTCAGGTCCATATATATTTGGACACTGACACAATTTTTATTATTTTAGCTGTTGTCCAAAACATATTCAAGTTACAGTTATACAATGAATATGGGCTTAAAGTGCACACTCTGAGCTTTAATTTTTGTGGCAGTCTCATCAAATTGGTAGAAAGGTTAAGGAATTACAGCTCTTTAATATGTACCATAAGTAATTGGACAGTTGACTCAAAAGCTGTTTCATGGACAGTTGTGGCCTATTCCTTCATTTTTTCTACATCAATTAACCAGGTAAAAGGTTTGGAGTTGATTCTAAGTGTGCCATTTGTATTTGGAAGCTGTGAACCCATCATGCAGTCAAAGGAGCTCTGCATGCAAGTAAAACAGACAATTGTTAGGCTTCAAAAACAAAAGAAATGCATCAGAGAGATAGCAGGAACATTAGTCAACAGTAGTATCAACAGTTTGGTGAATTCCGAGAAGAAAAAGATCACACTGGTGAGATCAGCAACATAAAAAGGCTTGGATGTTCACAAAAGACAACAGTATGGTGGATGATTGGATGATCCTCTCCATGGTAATAAAACATTTTACAACATCCAGCCAAGTGAAGAATACTCTCCAGGAGGTAGACGTGTCACTGTCAAAGTCTACAATCAAGAGAAGACTTCACCAGAGCAAAATAGAGAGGGTTTACCACAAGGTGCAAGCAAGGCAATATTAGACTTTGTCAAAAAACATTTAAAAAAGCCAGACCACTTCTGGAAAAGCATTTTTGGACTGCTGAAATTAAAATCAACGTGTACCAGAATGACGGGAAGAAAAAAGTATGGAGAAGGCTTGGAGCAGCTCATGATCCAAAGCCTACAACATCATCATCTGTGAACATGGGGGAGCAGTGTAATGGCAAGAGCATGGCTTCTGGGTTACCGGTGTTTAGTGATGATGTGACAGAAGACAGAAGCAGCCGGAAGAATTCTGAGGTGTATAGGGATATACTGTCTGCCCAGATTCAGTTAAATGGAGCAAAGTTGTTTCTCTTCATAGTACAAATGGACGATGACCTAAAACATACAGCAAAAGCAACCCAGGAGTTTTTTAAGGTTAAAAAGTGGAATATTCTGCAATGGCCAAGTCAATCTTCTGATTTCAAACTGATTGAGCATGCATTTCACTTGCTGAAGACAAAACGATGGGCAGAAAGACCCACAAACCAACAACAAATGAAGTCAGCTGCAGTAAAGGCCTGGCAAAGCACCACAAAGGAGGAAACCCAGTCTATGGTGATGTCCATGAGTTCCAGACTTAAGACAGTCATTGCCTGCAAAGGATTCTCAACAAAATATTAAAAATGAACATTTTATTTATGATTATATTTATTTGTCCAATTACTTATAAGCCCTGAAAATGGGGGGTCTGTGTATAAAAATGGCTGCAATTCCTTAGCTTTTTATGTTATATTTTTGTTCAACCCCTTGAATTAAAGCTTAAAGGCTGCACTTCAATTTCATCTTGATTGTATAATTTTAAAACTATTCTAGTGGCATACAGAGCCGAAATTATGAAAAGTGTGTTAGTGTCCAAATATATATGGACCTGACTGTATATATTTTCAATATTTCATGTCATGTCATCTCATAAGAGGAACTCAGGTCTCCTTCAGGTCTCATTCCTGTTTCCTGACAAAGGAAACACGGGGCAGACACACTATGGCTGTATCCGAAATCGCCCCCTATACCCTCAAATAGTGCACTATTTGAGGGGACAGCCATTTTAAGTGGTGTTCGAAAGTGGAAATTCCCGAGTGCACTCATTCAATCCCACAATGCACCGCAAAAACGAGTGTACAACCGATGTACGCTCAACAGCTAGAGATAACCCATAATGCACTGAGAGAGTCGCGTGCCGAATGAATTCCCGCGTCTTGCCAGACAATGGCGCCCGCAGCTGAATCATCCATCCGTTCATTTTACAACGCGCTGGTCCATGGCGTAATACAGCGTACAACACAGGTACCAATTCGTTGTAAATTGATTATAAATTTCTTTTAACCAGGGTTTATACGTAAATTCCTTGACATAGTTCAAGATAAATCCTTTAATCTTACTACTCGAACTGTCCGTTTTAAATGATTGTTAAACAGTAAGAAATACTATGCACTTAGTGTCCGAATTCACTCACTCGTTTTCATTCACTCCTTCAAGTGAACTGTACGAGTGGACTAATATAGGGAATAGTGAATGAGGGTATAGGGGGCGATTTCGGATACAGCCTATAAGTACTCAACTGAATGGGGGTAATTAACGGGACACACCTGAACCAAAGGACTAACCAACAAGAGGGAGATACTGGGACAGGGGCATATGGGGAGAAAAACACACAAAACATCCAGAGACATGACACATGTAATGTTTAATGCACTTCATGTTGTTAATTACAATGAATACAATATATTTTCTTGCTCTTTGTAACTACAATTTGTAAGTAATTTACCCAGCACTGTTCATAAACATCTTAATAATTAACACTGATGAGTCAAAGAGGATTCAAACTGACAGACAATAATAATAAGTATTTTATTTATTTATTTTTACTTTTGAAGTGCAATCATTTTTTTACTACAATATTTAATTGAAACGTTTAAAATCAATTGATACATTTAAGAGAAATCACTGAAGAATGAATAACATGCATTAAAAAAAACTTGATTGAGTTATTAGATTCAATTAATCTACAGTTGAATATACTGAAATGCCTGTAGGAAACTACCTGAAGTGTAGTCAGATATACTCTGGACGCACTACAAATGTAAAAGTGTAGTCATCAGGACAAGGGTTTGGCAGACCCATAGTGCTGTTATTTGGAATCACAGCAATGTCGTTCTTGAAATCTTGGACATGAAAGACATTGTTTTCATTCTTACAGCTGAGAATCAACCTGTTGCTGTAGCGAACGGTGCTAGTGTATCTGTCCTGATTGCCATATGTGAGGAGCCTTGCAAAAGGAAAAGCATAACATGAAATACCATTGTTAGAGCATTCCTGAGCAGTAAGAAACACCTGGGCTTGCCACTGGACCTTTTGTTCTCTGTAAAGAGCACTAGGGTGTGCTGAAGTGGAGAAGGTTTGGATTCTGTTATTTTGGACATAGCGGTAGTGATGGTAGTATTGGTAATCGACGGTTGTGTCATTGATGGATAGACTCCACTCATCTCCAGTGTAGATTCTGGGTAGATATTCACTACTCATGCTATCCACTTTCTTTCTGATCCTAGAGAAGGGAAGAGCATTGAACTGAAAACCCATGAGCAGACCAGTTATGTACAGTTTCTCATGATTCTGGTGGAGAACACTTGAGGAAAACTGCATATCATACAGTTTATCCACTGGGATCAAGAGGAAGCGGATGTGATTCAGGAGACTGGCCTGTTGATCTGTACTAATCTCATCACCTTTGTCTTGGATCCATCTCTCCAGAGCTTCAAGAAGAAAAGCTTCATCCTTTACAATAAGATCTGAGCGTCGCACTAGAGCGTCCATCATGGGAAAAGAGATGGTGCTCCACACTGGAGAGCTCATGAGGAACTCACAGTTCCAGGAAAGATACTGAAGGACGTTCTCCTGCAGAACAAGGTCACCTGTGCGGACGCCATACTCATACATGGATACCTGTGTACGGAAGGTGCTGTCTTCAGGAAGAAGTAAAGTGAAGGCCCTGCCGACATCTCCCATAAGATTCTTCACTCCAAAGATAAATGCCAGCTGGTGCAGACATTGAGCTGATGTGGTGGAAACATCAATCTGTCGTGTGTACAAATACCTGAGGAAAAACATTTCAGATACTGTAACTGATAATATAGTCAGTTCAGATTTGCAAAATGTTAAAATTCTCAATGAATTGACACAACTAGATTGAACTATGAAGTGTAGTGGTCTTTTAAACGTTACCTGAAAAAAGCAGAGACATGGGGATGGCAAGTGTGGCTAACATTCACTGTGAGGTTTCCGGAGTCATTTGTTATGTTTAGTTCTGGATAAATGTTGAGGAGCAAACGGTGCACACAAATCGCGAACTCTGCCTGTTCACTGATGTCTTGTACATTAACAATGAAATCACATCCATCTCCACTGTCAAACAGAAGACCAAGATCATGAGACAAACCCAGACTGTTATCTACAGAGAACTGACGATCGCTGCTCATGTTTGTACCTGCAAAGAAAATATAAATATAATATATAATAAATATAATATAATAAAACAGATTAATATAATAATAATAGCAAACACAAATACAAATGCAAATATATCTAGCTGCTGAATTTCTTACCGGTCTCACAGACCACTCCTGCATCTTCCTTATGTGTGCAGTCAGTTACACCCCAGCCTTTGAAGTTGCATTCAGACAATGAGCTCTCCGAGCCTTTACAGTTCATGTCATCCAGCCAGATTGGACCAAAACCTGAAAAAAAGTCAACAGAATTTGGACTAAAATAATGCAATTGTGGTTATCACAATGTGTAACAAATAAATCGTGCTGTGGAGTTCATACCTTCACCATATTGTCCTCCAGGTGTAACTGATATCGCTCCAGGAAAACCAAGCTGACGACACACCACTTGTGCTTCAGCCATTTCCCATCCATCATCACAAACTGTACCCCACTGTCCATCATGGTAGACCTCCACACGGCCAGATGAGGGAAGATGCCCCACCAATCTCACTCTGCCCTCATGTGTTCCCTGCTTCACTCGGTCATTTCCATATAGTGCTAAACGATGCAGTGCTGAAACATGAAGAAACAGTAGAGGCCATAGAAAGTACATGATTCTTCTTGTGCTGGAAATATTGTGTACGGTAGCAACAGGAACACACCTCACAAGTAAACGAGTTACAACACAACTTGCCTTTTTTTAAAAAATAACAACCAAATCAAGTAAACTATTGCGAAACATTGACTCAATGCTGTCTAATCACATTTGAGGGCAACCAAAAGTTTCACTTCTTGAAAATGCTAAATATGGGAAGTTTCATTACTGCAATATACACATGTAAAGGAGTCCTATATAGAGAAATTAAATTGTCCTTCTTTTTACATATAAGAGGTCATTGTACTATAAACAACATCTTGTAAGTATCAGAACTAAAAACTTTCTCTAAAATCAGCTTATATAGAAGTCAAACTGCTAACTTGATGAGTCGACTTTCTCCCCCCTAATTATCATCAATACCCCATCCTTTAATCTCTGCGTTTGTTTTTTTGACTTTCAAAGCTGTGGATCCCATTGACTGCCATTATATGACTGACAGACTGCAACGGTTAGAAATCTTCATTTGTGTTCTTCTGAAGAAATAGTCACCTACATTTTGGATGCCCTAGGGTTAGCACATAAACATTGTGAGTGACTGTGTTTTTATTATCATGTGTCACTATGGCTTCATCTGTTTCAGATAGTTTGACTTGTACTGAGTAGTTTTATGTTTTTAACCTAAAGCTAATCATAGCAGTTAGTATTTGATTCTGAGTCTTGAACCCAAACAAAGTGTTCTGATGAGGGGGTCAAAAAACAGGACAGAAAATAACCTATTAGTTCTAAATAGCATGTTTTTTTGGTGTCAACATTATATTAACATTATAAGTGCGTTTTAGAAAACAGTATACAATAAAAAAGGAAGTTCACGTCCTCTTTAAACAAGAACTGCATGTCTGCAAGTCTGGGCTAAGTTTAGCCACATGCAGTCTAAGCGAAATCAGTCAAACCAAATTACACAATACAGAAGAAAGTTCATTTTGACTTATACTGTGGAAAAAAAAAATATGGAAGTTAATTGCTACCATCAACTGTTTGGTAACTAACATTCGAAAAAACCTCTTAAAACCTGTTTAACAAAAGAAAGAAACTCATACAGGGTTGAAACAACTTGAAGGTGATTAAATGACGACAGTCTTTTTAAGACAAAAAAAAAATGAATCCAAAGGATTCACAATAAATTTTATTCTCAGAAGTGGTCCTGACTGAACTTTATTTATTGATTTATTTTGCAAGGTGAAGCTTTTGAAAGAGCCACCATTTTATACATTCCATTTCATCCCATTCTTTGTATAAACACAACAGCCCACAAAAGAGTTCAAGAGAATCACACACAGAATTAAAAAATTAATAAATAAAAAATGAGAAGTGTTTTTTAAAAAGTTGCCTGAGAAAAACGGCGACATAAGGATGGCAGGTCTGGCTGACATCCACTGTGAGGGTTCAAAAGTTGTTTGTTATGTTAATTCTAGATAAATCATGAGGATCATACTATGCACACAAAAAGTCAATACTGACTCTTGGCTGAAGTCCCATACTTTAACGATGAAATGACAACTATATACACTGTCAAACAGAAGACCAAGGTCATCAGACACAGCCAGACTGTTCTCCAGAACAAACTGACAATTGCTGGTTATGTTTGTACCTGCAAAAAAGGTCATATAACAGATTAAAAAGTTCCTCAATCCAATAATAATGGGAAAAGATAGAAAACCGCCAACATTTCTGGGAAGATTTTTTTTTTTTTACTATAAGTCCACTGGATTGCTGTTTATAGCAACACATTGGCTAGTTGACAGTGAACTTCTGTGCCTTAAGAGTGAACTCTACCTTTTTTGGTAAGCCTTATGGCCAATCTTTTGCATTTATCCAAAGCCAAACCTGGAAGGGAGTCCAAGAGATTCCACAGGATTGCAGTTCACATAATTAATTTAGTTGTAATTAATGGGTATGAGTTACGTTAATTAACTGTACATTTTTTTAACAACCTAAAAAAGGCTCACTGTCCTGTAAATAGATACTTTACATACGATTCCAAATGAATGATAATTAAGGCATTTGTAACTGAAATAAAGACCTGGAGAAAATTAAATTGATTTTTGAAGCTATATGCTAGGCTTGAAGCAAAGGTTTCACACATTTAAAATGTCAAAACGGGTTGGGAATTAATCTAGGAGACCCGTGTAACAGCGCCACCTAGCGGCAGATAGATGTTGTGCAGCTTAGTGCAGTGGTTCCTAATCATGGTCCTGGGGACCCCTGCTCTGCACATTTTGCAAGATTTTTGTGGATTTCATGACCCAAGAGCCACACCTTGCTGGAGACACAGAAAACATTCTGATGGAGACACTCCCCTCAGCAGCAGAACAGAATTCTACAAAAGTTTTTTATAATATTAGTGACTGCTGTTAAACTAAGAACATTTTACCAGTTGCAGTTTTACTGTTTTGTTGCATGGCATCCTGAAGTTGGTTTCATGGGGAGATATTTCAGGTCTTACATTCTGAATCTCTTGTGTCACCCAACTCTTGTTGACCTGTGTTTCCTCCCAGCCTCCTTCTCTCCTAAAACCAGTCAATTACTCAGTATTGCATCCACCAGTTTCTGCCAGTTCCTCATTTCACCCTCAGTTGATGCCATTCGGGCTTTCTGATTTACCTTGGGTGTTCCAGTCCAGCTGAATACTTATTTCACTCATTAAATTGCTAATCAATTTATAACTATTTTTAAGAGCGTTTTTTTTTTTTTTTTTTTTTGGGGGGGGTGGGGGTTTGTTGTGTATTCTGTCTCTCACTGTTCAAATAAACCTACCATTAAAGTTATAGACTGATAATTTCTTTGTCAGTGGCCAAATATACAAAATCAGCAGGGGATCAAATTAGTTTTTCCCTTACTGTACTGCTTCATTAATATAGCACTACATGTTACAAGGCCTAAATGCATTACCATAAGCAAATGCTGTAATTTCTGCAAAATCCAGTAGATGTTTTACCAATCTCACAGACCACTCCTGCATCCTCTTTATGTGTGCAGTCAGCTTTGGAAGCTGCATTCAGTCAATGAGCCTTTACAGTTCATGTCATCCAGCAAGATTGGACAAGAACCTCAAAAGTATAATAGAACACAGTACAAAAATAAGAATGCTGTTATCACTGTGTGCAACATTTAAATTCTCTTCCCCACACTAATGTGTTTATACCTTCACCATATTGTCTGATATCGCTCCAGGAAAACCCAGCTGACAACACACCACTTGTGCTTCAGTCAGCTCTCATCCGTCATCACAAACTGTACCCCACTGTTCATCATGGTAGACCTCCACACGACCAGATGAGGGAAGATCCCCCACCAATCTCACTCTGCACTTTCTGGGAGACAACCTTAAGAGACGAGAGACGAGACAAGACAGGCATTTGAGGTTATAAAGTAATAACTTATTGTTTCTGCTGGGATCGTTCAGAGCCATTTGATGTTGTGTTTAAACTGCATTTTGGAAGTTCAAACTTCAGGGCACCATTGAAGTCCACTATATGAAGATATTTCCTCAAAAAACATAATTTTTTATCGACATAAGAAAGAAAGACATGAACATCTTGGATGACAAGGGTCTGAGTACATTATCTGTAAAAAAAAAAAAAAAAATTCTGGAAGTGAACTAATCCTTTAAACAAAGCAAGGAAATGAAGTAATCAAGTATATAATCAAGCAACCAGCCCCGTTTTACCATTCCTAATCCAACCAGCATAACTAAATAAAATGATCAGGAACCTCTTGCTAAAAACAACCTCTTGCTAACAAAATCATTCATTTGATATCATCATCTTCACCATAAATGCTAAATACAATGTATTTCTCCATAGTTTTTCATGTATGTGATGGTTTGTCAGTACGCAAGAGCAGCAGATCTAAAACAGATTATACATTTGTAATCCCACAACACAATTTAAGAGGGATTTACTATAAGATTTACAAACCTTTTTGCTTTTATTTAGATATCTACTAAATCAGGTCAAGCATTGTGAGGTATCACTTACATGTCCAGCCCAACTACTGTCCAATCAGATTTGAGGACCTCCTTAAGTTTCATTTCGAGAGAAACAAACTCAAGGAAAACTGCAGTGTGCACGTTTAAACATATCCTGTTTCAGTGGCTGTTTGAGTTTGCCACAAAAACCTTTCACACAATGCAAAGAGGATGTTCACAAGCCATTTCTCAACACTGGTGTATGTACATAAAATATCTATGCTCAAATAAAGTGAACTTTCAGTTAAGCCTGTTGGTGGAGAAGAGTGAGAGGGGAGAGGGGGGGTCATAAATAAGCAAGGAGTTGGGAAAGATGTGATCGTTTCTTTCTTTGGAGATCTCTTCTCCAGATTAGTTTTATTGTATTGTTGTATGGCATCTGTTTAGTGCGAGTTTCTGATGTTGATTTCATGGGGAGATATTTCAGGACATTCTGAATCTCCTGTGTCACCCAACTCCTGTTGACCTGTGTTCCCTCCCAGCCTCCATCTCTCACCATCTCTCCTAAAACCAGTCAATTCCTCAGTATTGCCTCCACTGGCTCCTGCCAGTCCCTCAGCTCACCATCAGTCAGTGCCATTCAAGCTCTTTAATTTACCTTGGATGTTCCAGTCCCCAGCTCCCTCTTGGCATGAGAATCCCTTATCTTTCCCTTGTTTGAGTTGCCAAACATCAGCCTCGAAACCATAATGACTTGGAGAGGATCTGCAAAGAGGGATGGGACAAAATCCTTCCTGAGATGTGTGCAAACCTGGTGGCCAACTACAAGAAATGTCTGACCTCTGTGATTGCCATCAAGGGTTTTGCCACCAAGCACCAAGTAAAAGCTACGCTCAAATAAACGTGACTGTTTTCGGTATTATTTTATTCATATCTACAAGAACTTTTGAATCTGGGTGTTGGCATTCCCTTAGCTTTGAAACACTCTCAACTGATTAGTGTTAACTACAATGCCTTTGCTGCAGATTATTGTCACATATATTATTATACATAGACTTTTATGTACTGATAACTGGATCGGGAAAAACAAATCGAGAGTTACAGCACAATGTAAGTTTCATACAGTACTCATAAGTATGTTTTCTTTTCTTGTAAGGTGGTTAAATATTGCAATTCAATTAATAAAATCACATTCACTGATTATTTTGTAATCTGATGTTTAGAAAACAGAAGTGTGCAGTCAGAGATGGAACAAAGGAAAGTGAGAGCAGAAATGAAGGCAAGGCATGAAGTTGAAAATGTGGAGTGAGGAAAGAAGAAGAAAATGTAGATGCAGAGTATAACTATTCAAATTATGTACACAATTAAAGTGTTTATAGAAAACACAGAAAAAGGTTTTACAATATGGTTACATTTTGAAAGTTCCCCTTAATGTTAGCCTGTTTGTTGTTGCGTATGTTTTATTCACATTAATGTCTTTTATAGTTAATTTTCATCAATTTATTGTTAGATTTAATGTCAATACAACATGTTCTATCAGTTGGTTTTTAGTATAAATTGAGTAAAATAAATATTTTACTTCAGTAGCCTTATCCCACTCCTGTAGCCTAAGCTATACATTGTTGGGTTTGCTAAATATGTTTGTTTGATAATATGATAATATGTTTTATTATCACTTTGGAATGCATGATCTCAAAATGTGTATTGTATACCTTGCACATAAATATTATATGAATTGAATTCAAATAATAATGGACCTTAAAGTTAACAAAGGTAAATAAAAAAATAAACAATGGCCCACTTTAGCTAAATTCACACTAATAGTTGTACATCTGGTGACACATGAACTCAAAGATTGATGAAAGAAGCATCCAATATTTATGCCTAATGAATGTTGTCGTTCTTATATAGATTTGCTGAACAATTACCAATTGTTGTGCAACAGTGTCAAGTGTCAGAATAAAACCTAATGTCTTGTTTAAGTTACATAGGCTACTATTTCTTACTATGACTTACTATTCTTTTGAAATGAGACACCACTGCTGCTGTTTTTGTTAAAGGCTATTAATATCTATTAATATAACCGATGATTTAATCATTTTCAGTAAAGACTGGATATATTTAATAAACATCAAAGAGGAGTCAAAGAGTAATCAAACTGACAAATGTTAGAAATATTTTTATTTTTGAAGTGCACGTTCAAAATTAAGCATTTTTATTGTTGCAATATTTAAATGAAAAGTTCAAAATCAATAGAATCTTTTGAGAGAAATCACAGCAGAATCGAGAAAAAAAAAAAAAAAACTTGATTGACTTTTAATATATTTGATTAACTAGATTTGAATATACTGAAATGCCTGTAGGAAACTACCTGAAGCATTCAGATATACTGTGGACGCACTACAAACCTAAAATTGTAGTCATTAGGACAGGGGTTGGGCAGACCCATAGTGCTGTTATTTGGAATCACAGCAATGTTGTTTTTGATATCTTGGACATGAAAAACATTGTTTTTATTCTTACAGCTGAGAATCAACCTGTTGCTGTAGCTAATGGTGCTAGCGTACATGTTCTGATTACCATTTGCAAAAAATCTTGCAAAAGGAAAAGATGTACATGAAACACCATAGTTAGAGCATTCCTGAGCACTAAGAAACACCTGGGCTTGCCACTGGACGTTTTTCTCTCTGTAAAGAGCACTAGGGTGTGCTGGAGTGTAGAAGGTTTGGATTCTGTTTTGGACAGTTTGGACATGTCTGCGGTTATAGTCATAGTTGTAATCATAGTTGTACCGTATTGGGCGCGGATATTGTGGGACAGTAGGCTGGACAGTGGTTACATTGAAAAATTTACTCCACTCATCTCCAGTGTAGATTCTGGGTAGATATTCACTACTCATGTTATCCATTTGCTTTCTGACCTTAGAGAAGGGAAGAGCATTAAACTGGAAACCTCTGAGCAGACCAGTTATGTACAGTTTCTCATGATTCCGACGGAGAACGCTTGAGGAAAACTGTATTTCATACAGTTTATCCACTGGGATCAAGAGGAAACGGATGTGATTCAGGAGACTGGCCTGTTTATCTGAACTAATCTCATCACCTTTGACTTGGATCCATCTCTCCAGAGCTTCAAGAAGAAAAGCTTCATCCTTCACAATCAGGTCTGAGCGCTGCAGCATAGCATCCATCATGTCAAAGGAGATGGTGCTCCACACTGGAGAGCTCATGAGTAACTCACAGTTCCAGGAAAGATACTGAAGGACGTTCTCCTGCAGAACAAGGTCACCTGTGCGGACGCCATACTCATACATGGATACCTGTGTACGGAAGGTGCTGTCTTCAGGAATGAGCAAAGTGAAGGCCCTGCCGACATCTTCCATAAGCTTCTTTACTCCAAAGATAAATGCCAGCTGATGCAGACATTGAGCTGATGTGGTGGAAACATCAATCTGACGTGTGTACAAATACCTGAGGAAAAACATATACTGTAAGTGTCTAAAACCAATAATATAATCACAGTTCAAACTCTTGATGAGTCAACGATTGAATTATGAAGTGAAGTGGTCTTCAGAAAGTTACCTGAGAAAAGCAGAGACATGGGGATGGCAAGTGTGGCTGACATCCACTGTGAGGTTTCTGGAGCCATTTGTTATGTTTAGTTTTGGATAAGACATGAGGATCATACGGTGCACACAAAATGTCAATTCTGCCTCTTCACTGATGTCTTGTACATTAACAGTGAAATCACAACCATCTCCACTGTCAAACAGAAGACCAAGATCATGAGACAAACCCAGACTGTTATCCACAGAGAACTGACGGTCACTGGTTACATTTTTACCTGCAAAGGAAACGTAACAAAATAGATTAAATAATACAAATAACAGACATACAAATGCAAATATATCTAGTTGTTGAATTTCTTACCAGACTCACAGACCACTCCTGCATCCTCTTTATGTGAGCAATCAGTTACACCCCAGCCTTTGAAGCTGCATTCAGACAATGAACTCTCTGAGCCTTTACAGTTCATGTCATCCAGCCAGATTTTACCAGAACCTAAAAAATAATTAATAGAAATCGGATTAAAAATAAGACAATTATTGTTGTCACAGTGTGTAACAAATAAATTGTGCTGTGGAGTTCATACCTTCACCATATTGTCCTCCAGGTGTAACTGATATCACTCCAGGAAAACCCAGCTGACGACACACCACTTGTGCTTCCGCCAGGTCCCATCCATCATCACAAACTGTACCCCACTGTCCATCATGGTAGATCTCCACACGGCCAGATGAAGGCTGATTCCCCACCAATCGCACTCTGCCCTCCTGTT
This sequence comes from Garra rufa, assembly GCF_049309525.1. Taxonomy (NCBI): domain Eukaryota; kingdom Metazoa; phylum Chordata; class Actinopteri; order Cypriniformes; family Cyprinidae; genus Garra; species Garra rufa. Next base: position 60,064,046 of record NC_133361.1, read on the forward strand.
TTGGTTGCTTTAGTTTGTCATCTTCAGCCAGTGACAAAAGACATATTTGTGACATGTTATAAAAATAAATGATTTAAAAAGCAAGGTTTTATTTACTTACCAAACAGGGTCAGACGCTGTGCTGAAACGTGAAGAAACAGAAGAGGCCATAGAAGGTACATGATTCTTCTTTTGCTGGAAATATTGCATACGACATCAACCAAAACACACTTCACAACTGAATGAGTTACAAAACACCTTGCCTGTCCTTTAAATAATGACTAAAATCAAGTCAGCTATTGTGAAAGTTGGACGAAATGCTGCGCAATCACATTTGAGGGCAACCAAAAGTTTCATTTTTGTGGAAATGTTGTGTTTGGAAAGTTTCATTTCTGCAACTTACGCATTTAAACCAAAAATGTCTGTCAGCATCTCTGGACTAAGGTTAGCCACATGCAGTATAAGACTATCACGCCATGCCACTCGCATCCAGTGTAGACACGGTGTGAGATCAATCATACCAAATTCACACAATATAGAAAGAAAGTGATTAGTATATTTTCTGTGTTCTATCTGTCACAGCCAAGAAAGCAGTTAACCAGCTGCCAAAGCCTCTGGTCATGGACAAGAAAGTACCCACCAGATCTTAGCTGCCAAGCTAATTCTGGTCACTGTCTACGGTCTAAGGCCTGGTCACTGTAAACAAGGTTGTTTGTGTAGGGGAATTTACAATTAAAAGCCCAGGACCACATATGATTAACAAAGACCAGAAGTCAAAGATGCAATCAACTGAAGAAAAATTTACTAAAGAACATAGTTTTCAGTTTCATCAGCAGAATTCAACTTCAATACTCTTGATGGAGTTCGTAGGCTGCTCTGTGTATACTCTTAATACAACAGTACTTATACTCTAACAGAGGTCACTAACTATGCAATTACTTAGGTAAAAAGGATTCTGGTTGGTCGAAGTATAGATAAACTTAGAAAATTTCCACACATGGATATAAGCATATCTTCAGTGATTATTTAGGTGACAAACAATCAGAGGTCAGATGCCATAGGTCTCTCTAGAGACATATATCTGTCACCCTGGACAATTATGCAAAGACAGACAGTAACACACATACGCAGAGAACACTTACCTGTACTTTAAGGTTGCCTAGCTCTGCCCTGGTGTAAGAATTATGCTCAAGTTTATAATGATTCAAATAATGAATCGAATCGCAAGATTCAGGAAAATCGATTTAGAATTAATAGTTTATGTTTCTTGACCATTCGTCCACCGAATCGGTCAAATCAATAAACCTTATCAATTCCGAAGTTTATATTACGCCCATGGTCAGGAGCATAAATAAACAGAATTATTACTTTAGGAAATTTAAGCTAGGTAGCTTGATCTGGGCAAAGATTAAACTTTGTGAACATAAAAGTCAAGACAACTTCTTACAATGAAACAATGATTTATTGAACTACTCTAGGATACAAAATCTAAGCTACTAACACATAAACACACACACACACACACACACACACACACACACACACACACACACACACACACACACACACACACACACACACATTCACACGTGCACTCATACAGTTTCAGAAATAGTAAGTTATGGATTTTAAGAACCCCAAGATTGTTCTAGTACTGCTACTAGCTTTCAAATCGCAACCTTCGAAAACCACAAAAGCAGAGATCTAACTTAAATGATATCGCACCAGATTCAACAAGAATGGGAGACCCTGTTTACTTGCGCTCATGCCGAATGGGGATTTTCCTCTGTGGGCTCGTCTCGGCAGGTATTCTGGTTGGTTGCTGGTCAGTCTTTGGATAAAGTCGTTGGGAATCCTTCGTAGATGAGGGTTGGGCAACAGGAGTTGCTGTACCGCTATTCTGGCCGCGGTTGCCTGGTTACGCAGATTGTTGCGTTCAGAGTCCGGCGGGCGCCTGAGTTGCGAGGCGCGTAGGCTCTGACCCTTCAAGCCGGGTCAGAAGTCTTTGCAGTTTCTGGAGAGTTCTGGAGGGCAAGAACGCCTTGCAGTTGAATTGAGCAGGCAGTCTTCTGCAGAGGAGAGCTACAAGTCTTTTCAGGACTCTTGGACTCTTCTCGCTCAGTTCGGGCAGTTCAAGCGCTGTTCTGTAGAGTGTGCTGGCACGATCGCGTGCTTGGTCCAGCGGGTGAGTGCAGATGGGACGCACTCAGACCACAAGAGACGAAAAAGCGTTGAGTGAGGTGAAAGGCAACAAACTATTGTCACCATGGGGTTTTTAAACGTGCCGCTAAGCACGCCCCATGATGCTGGGAGCCAATCGGATATTGCTGCGGGGCGGAGCTACGCCCCTGGGCTGTCCCTTCTTTGGGGCAACTCAAAAATGACCCTATCTCTGCAAGTTTTGTTATTAACTTCAATAAAATTATTATAATGCATAAAGTGTACACAATATCAATTTCTCATTCATTCAGGCGAGCTGCATTCATCACGATCGTTCATTCAACAGTAAACATGGGTACATGTTACATATAGGATGCTCATTTGTCAATTTGTTTGCTAAGGAACCCCAGGCATAGAAAAACACACAATTACATGGCAAGCATTGAACATGCGGGAAGGTTGATGGCCTATCCCTTTGCATAGTAAGTTCAAGTGATTGAAATAGCGTTCTTTGTTTCTTTTCTTTTTTTTGTATTATATTTGCTAGCACATTTAATCATGTGGTGTGAGTCCCGTTTGGAAGGGTGTCTGAAAGGCCATAGGCTTGAAGAGGGCCACGGGAAGTTCAGCGGCCAAAGTGGCCAGTCTGGAATCAATCGTTCTCCTTTGTTCATTCCTAACTCAATCACTTTTATCTTATAACTTGAGTCACAAGTGAGCGGACAACTGGTTCTTTTGGAGAATCTCAGAGGGGGGCGATCTCAATAGATTGCCCTTTTCCGGTATCAGCGAATTCTGGCCAGGGGTTCGGCCAGAGGTGACAAGACCCTTTGTTTTTATGAGTCTCTCAGCACAAATCACACATTGTTCCCCTGATAGGATTATCTTTATTGCTGCTTTGTTTCCTGGGGTGATCAGTGATCATCAGATGAAGATGAAAGAATCTTTGATCATCCTTGGAGTGTGATGATCGTTATCTGCGCTTTGCGTAACCGAAATCCTACACTGGATATAATCAAATATGGTTAACTACACACACAATAAGAGCAGCAGAGAGTAAAAAGTCAGACTAAATCCATATTCAACTTATTTTCTAACATGCATAAATGTTTTAACCACTGGTTAGTCATGTAGATGGGAGGTTCTGATGACCTCTTGTGACATGACACCGTGACCCTGAGAAAATATAGAACTTAGCATGTAAAAAAACACTGTTGCACATTCTATTTTGGCTGCAAAGTAGAAATACCTTGGGGTGAAAGCATTGTGTCTACAACTACAAATATTTATTAACTAATGAATGTATTCAACATTCATAACTTGATTAATAACTCTGATTAATAACTATTCAAGAAGAAACAAATACATATTTTATGAAGGTTGCGACAGCTCCAGGATTCCACTCCTTCAGTTGAGAAAGAAAAGAAAAGGACGTGATGTGTGGCCAAGTATGACCTATACTCAGACCCATATTCTAACCACTAGGCGAAGATGCTGTTTTCTTAGGGTCCCTACAGCCTCCCTTCCCAACGGCTGCCATTCCCTGCTGGAGTCACCACTTCCTCCCTACAGCTCTTGCTTAATTAGGGTTCCCAATCAGTCATACCCCACCTGGTCCAGTTGCCCTTACAGCCAATTGTCCTGTTCTGTTTAGACCAGGGGTCAACAGACTTGGTCCTGTAGGGCTGGTGTCCTACAGAGTTTAGCTCCAACCCTATAATTAGACACATCTGAACCAGCTAATCATGGTCTTACTAGGAAGCCTCCAGGCAGGTGTGGTGGGGCAAGTTAAAGCTAAACTCTGCTCCACCTGGTCCTGCCACAATGCTTTATCTGCCCAGTCTAAAGCCCTTTTCTATATTGGCACACATTCACTCACAGTATTTTTTATCAGTGTGACCAGCCTTCTATGGCCTCCCTATAATGTTGGTCAGCTCTGGGTTCTGGATCCTGCCCTCTCCTTATTCTTATTTGTTCATGTTTTCTGTGTTTGTTCCAGAACCAGAGTTGACCAGTGATGGGCAGCTCCTGTCTTGGAGGGCAACTGTTCTTCAGTTTAGCCCCATCCCTAATCAGATACAACTAAAAAGTCAGACCCAGAGGTGTCCAGTCCTGCTCCTGGAGGGCCACGGTCCTCTAGAGTTCCAATCCCAATTAAACACACTTGAACCAGCTAATCAAGGTCTTGCTAGTCATACTAGAAACTTCCAAGTAGGTGTGTTGAGGCAAGGTGGAACTAAATTTTGCCGGACAGTGGCCCACCAGGACCAAATTTGGACACCCCTGATAGTCCACTGATATAGTCCAGTTGAAGGAGTGAATGAAAACAAGGGAGCAATTCAGACACTGAGTGCACTGGAAAGGCTGCCACTCTTGCATAGTTTGTGCTTGCTGTATAATAATCATTTGAAACTTAGCAAACTAGCAGCTCCAGTAGTAATGAAAAGATTTATCTTTAACTCTTTCAAGTTAATTAAATTATTTAAAAATCAATTAAAAAGAAATGTATACCTGTATGATATCACGCTGTACCCACATTGGACAAGCGGTTTGGAAAATGGATGGTTGATTCAGACAAAGGGCGCCATCTTCTGACAAAGGCGGGAATTTATTTAGCATTAACCTCAAAGTGCATTACGGCTATCTCTAGCCGTTGTACTCTCATTATTGCATTGCATTTTTGGAATTTATTGAGTGCACTTGGGAATGACCACTACAAATGGCTGTCCCCTCAAAAGTGCCCTATTTAGGGGTATAGGAGGCGATTTCAGACACAGTCCTTGCCCAGTCCTTGTTCTGTTAAATGCTCACATGTTCTTCTTATACTTTCCCCTACTTATTATGCTTCCTTTCCAGAGAACTAGAGTGATTTGCATCTTGTACCATTTGTTCTAGCTCTCTTTTGCTAAGCTTTGCCTAGACTTGTTCTGTCCTGACCCTGGCCTTGAGTTTTTAACCTGCCTTCTCCTATGCTCTACCTAGTGCTGGACAATCTGCCTGCTCCTGAGTTCTTCCACTTCCCTCAAGCCTTTTTTCTGGTTGCCAGTTTCTAATCTTTCAATACTGATCTTCCTACTGGCCTGAACCTTACACCAGGTTTTACCCCTCTGCTCTGTATAAATATCTTCAAAGATATATGTCCAAAAACTCATGCTGTAACTCCACATGACTGCTGAAATCAATAATGTACACTGGATGGTGATTGTCACTATCAAAACATAACCAACCACCTCCTTTTTTTGTGCCAGAACAAGTGTGTTTTAGAAACACACAGTTAAAGCAGCTAGAAAAAGAATAGCATTTAAGGTGCAAGACCCCATCTAAAACAAACAATGATCTCCATAATTGTGACACTTGTTTAGTGCAGAGGTGCCCAAACTCTGTCCTGCAGAGTTTAGCTACAACCCCAATTGGACACACCTGAACCAGCTAATCAAGCTTTTACTAGGCATGCTAGAAACTTCCAGGTAGGTTTGTTGAGGTGAAGTTGGAGCTCTGCAGGATATCAGGCCTCTAGTACCAAGTTTGGGCACCCCTGGTTTTGGTGATTCTGTTGGTTAATATCAGGTGTGTATCACTCAGTTAATCTCTTAATTATCTCATTAACTTTACCACTGTTACTTCTAACAGTCCTCATCCTGGGGACCCACCGCTCTGCACATTTAGCATGCCACCCTTATTTAACACACCTGATTCAAATCATCAGCTCATTAGGAGAGAGATCCATGAACTAAACCAAGTGCGTCAAATAAGAGATACATACAAAATGTGCAGAGTGGGGGGTCTCCACAACCAGGATTAAGAACCACTGCTCTTGATTATGGACTCAAACTCTAGGGAGAGTTAATTCCCGACTGGAGTTTTTGTTAAGTACTGAACTATTAGTATGTACAGTATTCTAGTTGGCACATTGCTTTCTGAAAACCAAACAATGCACCCTCAGAAAAGAGCATCACTAGTACTGCAGATCCTTCAAGGTTGGAGCAGAGGTGTTTATCACACAAGCTAACCACTGGATATCTCAGGAAGTGCAAACATGCTTATGGAAAAACGTTTTGGGTGTCAATCAAGAGTCAAGAGGTTAAATCCCTTAGACAAACCCAAATATGTAATTTTGCCATTTGGTGATTATGAATAAATAAAGGCAAAGCTGTCTATAACAACACTGTGTTTGCAGAATATCCTGTGCATTCAAATGAAAAATGATTAATCTTGTTTTATGTATTTATTCTTTTTTAAACAAAAATCCCTAAAACCATATAAACAGACTCTGATTTAAACAACTGGATAAAGGAATTGAGGTACACATTTTTTTTTTCTTTAAAACCTTCAATCTATTGTTTTCAGGAAAAAAAAAAACAGCAACAACAAATAAATATCTCTGGTGCATCACAGAAAAATAAAATTCATTTTGTGACAGTTCAGTTCTTTTTAAAAGTAGCTGATCTGCTTAAGACACTGATCAAGAAAGTAAAAAAAATGCACAGTTTAAAAAAAGACATTCAACAAAACCACATGGCAATCAAAATAATGTGTGTAGAGTAAACTATTTATGCACTATAGTCTATCACTTCACTTCATTCATTCTGTTACATTCATTACACCGTAAGTACAGTACTGGCGTGAAACCACTAACGGTCATTGTTGAAAATGGCTATGAGAAACTTTTGATGAAGGCTTGGATAAGTCTCTCAAAATAAAGGTTCAAAAAAGTCCTAGTTTCTTTAGTCTCTATAACCACAACCACACTTTAGGCAATGGCCACCAAAAGCCAGTTGGCATTATTTGAATGTCATTCAACTTTAACAAAGACCCCTCACTGTCCACAACTAGATGTATCATCTAGAAAGTATTTACCAATGTTTGGTATGTATTTACCTTCAGAAAATCACTTTGACACTAAATGAATTCAAGTCCCTCATACTTCACATCCCCAATCTTAGTTTCAGGAAGCAGGATTCGGCCATCTAGGGTGAATGCCACAATGTAAGTGGCGATTTTCCCAGCATCCTCCTCCGACTTTAGAGCAACAATAATCTGGTCATCTGTATTGGGCACAAACTTGAAGGAAGAAAAGCCATGTGTAGGGTTCAGGGGCCCAACGTTTCTCATTTTAATGTCCTGGAAATCTGGGGAGCAGCTGAGCATTAGATTGGTGCCCCGTCGCTCATCAGCTGTCTCATCGTATCGCTCACTGCTAGCACGTCGTGGAAGGAAGAACCAGCGTTGTAATGTGTCGCTCCAAGCTGCAGACTCATGTATGAGGTATCCTGAGATGACAATAGAAAGGAAATGAACAGGGACTGGAAAAGAAACATTCATTCATAGTGACTGAACACTAGTGATTCTTATTAGTCCAGGATTCCAGGATTTTTCTCCTCATAGTGGACTTCAATAGTCACCAACAGGTTGAAAATCCAAAGTTTCAGTTCAGCTTCAAAAAGCTCTACATCACTGGTCTCAAACTCAATTTCTGGAGGGCCACAGCTCTGCACAGATTAGCTCCAACCCTAATGAAACACAAGTGATCCAGCTAATCAAGATCTTCAGTATTACTAGAAACTTCCAAGCAGGTGTGAGTTGGAGCTGGTTGGAGCTAAATTCTGCAAAGCTGTGGCCCTTCAGGAATTGCGTTGAGACCTCTGCATGATCCCAGCTGAGGAACAAGGGTCTTATCTAGCAAAACGATCAGTGTAGAGCCTTTTGAAGCTGCCCTGAAACTGCAATTCGGACCTTCAACCCATTGGCTCCCATTGAAGTCCACTTTAAGGAGAAAAATCCTGGAATGTTTTCCTCAAAAACCTTAATTTCTTTTTGACTAAAAAAAGATAGACATTAATATCTTGGATGAAATGAAGGTGATTACATTATCCGGAAATTTTTATTCAGGAAGTGAACTAATTCTTTAAGACTTCACAGAAAAGTTCTTGTGATAAAAATGCCACTTTTAAAATACCAAATTCACGACTCACTCTCAATTTACTACAAGTACACACTGCATGTGAGTGAAAGGCTACTGTTTACCGGGCGGACTGATGCCTGCAGCGCTGCGGAGAGCGTTGTACTTAGGAACCCAGTTCTGGTGCTGTACATCTCCGTGGAATCCCACAACTTTTACCCACTCAGGATTGTCATTGAGCACTTCTCCAGTGGTGGTGGTCCACTCCTTCCCCAAACCCCCCACATATAGGTGCTCATCCTTCACTGCAAGCCACTCTGCCTTAAAACCTAGTAAATGTCAGAAAAAAAGAAACAATTTTTTTAAAAATAATTATATCTTTATTTTAATAGTTTTTTTGGTGTTACCTTAAAGTCAGCTCATGATGAAAACACAAAATTAAATTATATCACATGCTAAAATTAAGTTCTTAAAACTTAAAGTGTTTGGGGGGCTAATTATTAAAGCTACACTACACTCTCAAAAAAAAATTGCAAAAAATTGTCCTTTTAAGGGTATAACAGCTAGGGCAGTATCCTCAAATGTACATCTTCGTAGCTTATTTACTTCTTACGGGTGCATAATAGTACCATAAGAGTACATCCTTCCTTAAGGGTGTGTATTATTATTCTAATGGTGTGTTCACACTGTTTTGTTTTGTTCATTTGGTCCAGACCAAAAAGGAAAATTATACATTTGGTCCTGGTCCGCTTGGCGTTCCCACTGGCATTTTTGACCACGAACCTAAAGATACCGAACCTAAAGGCATAGTGATATGTTCACAACTTTACCGCTTTGAGTCGAATACAGGGCTGGGCGATTAATCGAAAAGTAATTGAAATCGACATTTAGAACCTGTAATCGATCAAATTTTTCCAGGTCGATTATTTAAATTACTTTCCCTTTAAAAACACTACCGCGTGTGGAGTCACGTGACCCTGCTCCGATACGTTACATTATTCCGCCAACATGTCCATGGAGAGCTTAAACAGTATTAATACAGTAAAAAGTATTTACAGAATATACAAGAGTAATTTTATTTAGAACAAATACTGCTTATTTTCTACTTTTAATATAAAAACATTGAAAATAATTAATTTTGTTTCCAAAAGTGCAAGTTATATATTTTCACTAATTTAAGAAAAATTTGACTTTTCGTTTTAAGCAATGTGTGCTTTAATTTCAGTTGTTCAACACTGATGTTCAATAAATAATCATAGATAGTAGATAGTGTGTGTTTCCTTCAATTATTTTAAAATCAAGTAATGCACCCTTCATTCAAAAATCTCTCACTTGTAAAAATGTAAACATATTTACTGTACAAAACTTGTAGAACTATGAGGGCAAAAAAAAAAAAAAATACTATATAAATATTATATAAATATAATTTTATTAATAAATAAAATAATCGTTCATTAATCGTAATTGAGATTTTGATTTTAGGCCAAATCGCCCAGCCCTAGTCAAATACACCTAATACCGTCTGCTGGACTAAGCACGCTCATTATTGCGTGTATATGATTTTATTTTCACCACCTGTGAACTCACAAAGAGCTCATAAAAGGCACTTTACCTCCTCATTGCTCCACCTTTGCCCTTTGCTCATTTTGTTTTGGTTTTGGTTTTGCTCATTTTGTTTGGATACACCGCTTGATCCCTTCGTGAAATCATGTCGCATAGTGTCGCATCTTGTCATTACATCCTGTTTTTGGTTCGTTTAGAAGTATTTGGTATACTGCGTTCAGATTTCATTCAAACTGTACCAGAGTTTGTTTGGAAGCGGACCAAGACCCATCTTTTAAGTGGTCTCGGTACACTTGTTTGGTGTGCAGCGTTCACACTTACTCAAATGAACCGCATTAACAGAGCAATCGCACCAGAGTTCCTTTTAATCTAACCAAATATGACAAGTGTAAACACACCCTAAGGTACTAATATGCACCCTTTAGGGGTAAATAAGTTACAAAGATGTCCTTTTAAGGGAACTGCCCTAGTGACAACCTATTGTCTCGCTAAAGCTACTATTTTTGCACACTTTTGGCCCTGTTGAAGCGGTTGAAGCATAAAACTACTTAAAAGTCACTTATTCAGAAACATTATTTTGGTAATGACAGGAGTTGTGCTTCAGCTCTGAAGATGAATCTAAGTTGCTTCCACTGCATAAAGCAGTAACCTGACCTGCACACACAAATGATGAAAGTATGCAGTTTTCCTGGAAAATCTGTCCCAACAACTCAACAAAATAGAAATAATTTTTACAGGTTTTTCATTACAGTGATTTAGGGTAAGGCAAAACATGGTTTGGAAGATTTTATGATGTACTTGCTCATTAAATTTACATGATGAAGCTTCAAGTATTTCATTCTCTTATCGCTTGACCCTCAAGTCAGTGGAAACTGCCAGTAACAAAAAGGGTACTATAGCAACACTAACCTTTTGAAACCGAGCCATCCCCATCTGGAAGTATGACCCAGGGCACTGCCTGAAGTCCATCTATGTTATATACAACACCCGTACGATCATCCACACTGTACAGTTTGCCATTAAACACCACTAATTCGGAGAGCTCCATGCCTCGGCCCTTCTCTGCCAGGTGGCTTTCCAAGACCACCCTGTCCTGATCCCATTCGACCGCCACTGTATCTCCACTCTCTGATACCAGGAGGTGACCTTTCAGCATGTAGCTGAACCAGGTCAGCTTCTTGCTGCTGAGTGAGTTTGTGTCCAGATCCGCGATGACCCCTATACGGTAGCGTGTGCCCTGTGCCGTGCGCTCTGGTGGACTGAGGGGGTATGTGTCATTGTAGCGGCCCTCCGTTCTCACCTCCTGATGGTTTAATTTCAAACCATATTTGCCTCTGGGTTGGGGGTGGAAGGGCAAAAGCTGCATGTATATGAGGAGGACGAGGGTTAGTGCTGACCCTACCACCACAATGGCTTTCCATTTGATGCGGAAGCGGGAGTCAGTAGTGTTGGTCATGGAAGCCAGCATTGGGAGCCCTCCAACAGAGATGCGCAGAGAGTTCATCGGCTCATTTTGGTTAATACGGGCATAGCCTGGAGAAACAGGCATTAGGGAGGGACAGCAGCCACACCTACGTGGGAAACAGATCACATATATAGGTCAACGTGACACATTTACCAACATCCCACCTCTACCGGACATCCCGGGAGTATCCTGCACTGATAGAGGCTCCCTGATGGGTGCAAATTAGGTGCAATATGACAGAAATCGAGCAAGCAGGAAGCCTTGTTTCCACTCCTGTGACCACTTGTGTTGAGTTTTTGCCGAGAGACTTCCTTTTTATTTCATCACACTCTAAAATAGATTCACTGGAGTGCAGAGAGTGGTGCACAACCATCACTTAGGGTGTGTTCACACTTGTAGTTTGTTTGGTTCATTTGGTCTGGATCAAAAAGGACATTTGGTCCTGGTCCGACAGCAAACCTAAAGATACCGAACCTAAAGGCATAGTGATATGTTCACAACCTGATTGTTTGGGATGAACAACGTATATTTCATGACGGAACTCAAACTGAAGACAAAGGTGCGTTCAACTTAAAGTGGCGCTGTGGGTGTATGACATCACAGTAAGGCTGAACGATATGGACAAAATTTCATATCTCGATTTTCATGCCAGATATCTCGATATCGATACGATATGATATATGTTCGACGCATTATCAGTTGTCACGCAAACTTGTTGGTCCTCCTTCAAGTTCCAGTCTGCTAACGCACCTCTCATCTCCTCCTCTATATTATCCCTGGTATGCTCCGCGGGGAAGAATGATGTCTGCAGACAGCGGGTCTTGAGTTCGAAGTTTGTCATTAAAAAAAGTGGCGTCAACGAAATGATTTCGTCATCGTTGACGAAAACAACACTGGTGGCGAAATGATCGATTTCACAGAGCTCGGATTCAACACTCATTTTACACTCATTATAAAGTTTCGGAATGGCCACTTGATTAAAATGTGTTCGGGTGGTATTTTATAACGCTTGTCCAGCGTCCAAACCATTTTTTTAAAGCCTTCTTTTGAGACTGTGTACACAGGTACCATGTCTTTTGCAATGTGGTATGTTATAGCGTCTGTAATTTCTTTGTGTCTGGTGGACGTCGACTCGTACGGCGTAACGCTACTGAACGCGTCAGCAATCAAACTTTGCTTTGGCTTATTTTGTGATGACTGAGAAGTCCCCGGTGTTTCTCTCATTGTCATGCACTCTCCGCTGTCTCTGTAGTGTGTGCGCGCTGTCTTTAGCGGTGCATTCAAGGGCACTCGTAAAACTGATGTTCGTTGTGTGACTGCCAGAGTTGTATGCAGGGCGGGGCGAGCACGGAGAGGGGAAATCTATATCGTCTATATCGTTGCTTTTTTCGATAGTAATATCTTGAAAGTTCATATCTAGATATAGATACGATAACGATATATCGTTCAGCCCTACATCACAGTACCCATTTACTGATCGGTTTGCTGATTGCCGCTTTAAGTCGAATACATTCAATGCTATCTGCTCGACTAAGCGCGCTTGTTATTGCGTGCATATCATTTTATTTTCACCACTTCCAAACTCACAAAGAGCTCACACAAGAGCAGAGCAATTGCATTCGGGTTCGTTTTAATCGAACCAAGCATGACAAGTGTGAACACACCCTTACTTGGCTTAAGAACAAGCCTGAAAGGAAGTGAATGAACTCTACGCTTACCCTGTCAGTCAATGTACATCACAACCCGTTTATCCTGTTTACTCTGGTTTTAACCAATTTGTATCTCTATAAACGTTTTATTCTTTTGAGAGATACTGAATCTGGCAAAACAGGTACTAGAATACAGACAGTTAAAAACAAAACTGTCTCACAAAATAAGCCCTGTGACTACGGCTGACAATACAGCCAGTTGGTGACCTCCAGTGTTAAATTCATTGCATCCGCGACGTCTGATTACACATTCATATGAACTTCTCCATTCTGGCTACACTCAACTCAATGTGCCTTATTTGGAAAAAAAAAATCTCCATAGCATTTCACAGCCTTGCTTTGACAAGACTGCACACTAAAAGCACCAAATGGCACTGCAATATGTTCTTCAAATCTGGAACAGTTCTCTACCATTGGTCAGACAAAACAATAGCTCCGCCTCAAACCCCCACCATTGGTTGAGCCAATGTGTTAGGCTGGTTTTGGGCCAAATTTGTTGTGCAGACACATTCAGAGCAATGATCTAGTAACCAGTGTTGATTCTCTTCATGGGTATCAACTTATCAAATTACTTAGCATTGCATACTTACCTGGAGTAGGAAAAAATAACTTTTTGTATTGGTGACAAAACCTTTTTTCTCTATCATTTACTTTAACAGTCAATCCTTCAATGAGACAAACAGGTGCAAAGGTTACACATTTACAGGTAACGATTTTCCTCTCTCCAGCATGGCTCCTCTTAAGTTTGTAAACAACAAACATACTCAAGCAGATTAACAAATATTAGTCTTGATCATCTACTTGAGTATATTTGTTGTTTACACATTCTACAATTAAATGATTAAAAAACCCTTCAAATTAGATGTTCACAACTATAACAGAAATTACAAGCGAGGATTAAAACACTTGTCTTACCAAAAGACATAACTATTTAATTAACCCCATGACACCAGACACTTACCAGCTTCTCCAGCTATGACAGGATACACTGATGCCACCGCAAAACTTTGTGTAGGAAATGAATAATGTTGACGTGGAGTTAAGGAGTGGCTTGGTGAACGGACGGAAGATACTCCGAGTGAAAACAGGTATGGCTGGATATTACAGCTATGAAGCATAGTTAACCAGTTGAAAAGGTTGAGCACAATTCTTTCCCTGGTCTTATTCACAAGTGTGTACCTGTAATGTTCATTATACTAACTTTTAGACTCTGTACTGAACCATAACATACCCTAAAGAACTATACCGGTGGAATTTAGTTTGTTAATGATTTGTTTATCTGAATGTTAATATTTAACACAAATGCAAGTTTAAAACAATACCATCTCTGAATCTACATGCACAAAGGAAAAGCTGTAAATTACATGGATAATTGTTAAAGATACAACACACATAGTTTCTGCAAATCTAATAAAGTTAATCATGAGTCCCTATAGAGTAGGACTGCATCCTTCGTATCTCTAAAGAGTCTTTAGCATTATCAGATTTATAAAAGACAGACACAAATGCACCGCTTGTCTTTGAAAACAGTTGAGCTCCTGGAGTCGTGCCGTGGACAGAGCTAAAGAGTCACAAGTTCACAAAGCTTTTGCGTAGCGATCGTCTGCAAGTTGTTACATTGGCAAAAATAAAACAGGAACAAAACCCAAGTGTCCATACAAGGAATTCCACCGTTTCATACAGGGCCATACTCTAAAAAAAAAAAAACTTTATGAAACTTAAACAAAACCTGAAGTAGTGTCTTTGGCAAAGAAATACTCTATTATATGACTTTGGTCATGTTTAGCATGAGATTCCAACTCTTTAGCAGAAATCAAGTTTACATACGCCTTGCAGAATCTGCAAAAGGTTGATTATTTTTTTATTTAGTACTGACCTGAATAAGGTATTTCACATAAAAAAAAAAAAAACATTTATAGTCCACAAGAGAAAATGACAGTTGAATTTATAAAAATTCCCCTGTTTAAAAGTTTACGTGCACTTGATTCTTAAATGACCTACAGCTGTGTTTTTTGTTTAGCGATAGTTGTTCATGAGTACCTTCTTTGTACTGAACAGTTAAACTGCCTGCTGTTCTTTAGAAAAATCCTTCAGGTCCCACAAATTCTTTGGTTTTTCAGTGTTTTAGTGTATTTGAACCCTTTCCAACAATGCCTGTACACTCTTAAAAATAAAGGTGCTTCACAATGCCATAGAAGAACCATTTTGTCTAAAGAACCTTTAACTTCTGAAGAAATAAGGTTCTTCAGATTATAAAAATGTAAGAAAGAGATGGTTTTTAAAGAACCTTTGCCTGAATGGTTCTTTATGGAACCAAAAATGGTTCTTCTATGGCATCACTGTGAAGAACCCTTTAAAGCACCTTTATTTTTAAGAGTGTATGATTTTGAGATCCATCTTTTCACACTGAGGACAACTGAGGGACACATTCTCTATTACAGGAGGTTCAAACACTCACTGATGCTCCAGAAGGAAAAAAAATAAGCATTAAGAGCATTTAAAGATTGTGTAAATGTAACATATTTTGTCTTGTGGGAAACATGTAACTATCTTCTGCAGCTTTCAGAGGCGCAGTACTAAATAAAAAAAATGATATTTAGTCAAAATAAGAAAAATGTGCACATCTTCATTCTGTTCAAAAGTTTACATCCCTGGGTCTTAATGCATATTTTTTTTCTTCTTAAGCATCAGTGAGCATTTGAAGCTTCTGTAATAGTTGCATATGAGTCCCTCAGTTGTCCTCAGTGTGAAAAGATGGATCTCAAAATCATACAGTCATTGTTGGAAAAGGTTCAAATACACAAAAATGCTGCAAAACCAAACAATTTGTTGAACCTGAAGGATTTTAAAAGAACAGCAGGCAGTTTAACTGTTCAGGACAAACAAGGGACTCATGACTATCACTAAACACAGCTGTGGATCATTCAGGTAACAGCACAGTATTAAAAATCAAGTGTATGTAAACTTTTGAACAGGGTCATTTTTATAAATGCAACTATTATTTTCACTTGTGGGCTATTTGTAAACATCTTTTATCTGAAATATCTTATTCAGGTCAGTACTTAATAAAAAAACATCATGCATTTAGTATGATCCCGCTTATTTTGGTAAAATAATAAACATTTTGTAGATTCTACAAAAAAGTCTGTAAACTTTTGACTTGTCCAACTGTACAAGTCAGAATGCATGAAATAGCATTAGACATCCTCTTTAAATGGTATATTATCACGCCGTCTCTTTAAACGTTTAGTCAGCTAAATCCAGCAGATCCTGTGTTCAGTTGCATATAACCTTCATGCTAAATAAAACTAAAGAAGCATTAACAACTTATTCAATCCCATCATGCTCAGAAGGTTCTTGTTTTCCCCCCATCTGACCAGTTTTAAGGCTGCTCAAGGACATTTAATATAAATCAACTAGTCAAAAAGGCCAAGCATTATATTTTCTCCCTGTCTCGTCTGGAAGGTTTGGGCTGTCTGTCCAACATCTACATTTTGTGGAGCTGGGCTAAATTATGCAAGTAAGTTTTTAGCTACATTTTCTGGTTTAAGAGATGTTCTATGGCATGAAATTCGTGTTCCCACAGGCACACATTAGCCTTCTTTACAGGAGGAATGAAATTGCCTATTTGTGCCCATCTTTGGCACATCAATCTTAATTTTAAATAATATTCCCTTTTTACAATATATCATGAGATATTTATCAGTTACAGAAGGAAAGCTAATTCAAGACTAGCATGCGTACCCTGAGCTGTCTATTTATGAACACAATAATAAGAAACTCACTAGGGTTTTGGAACTAACTAGCCAAATCTTTAATCACGTGATGTAAACATTCACTGCTGAACCAATCGGAGAGCGCTTCTTTTTATCAATTCAATATGATATTTGTTACCCAAAGATATAAAACGCTTTATACAATCCTACTTCTCTATCTTTTCAGTCAAATATTTGGTCTAGAGGCGTTGAGTAGTTATACAGTGTATATTTCACAGGAGTTCATCTCTTGCCCTCAACATTTACTACGCCCTCACAAATTCGGTTATGAAAAGGCACACAAGCGAAGGGCCACGAAAGTACATGTTCGGTGAAGGTATGCCTTTAGTTGAATTAATTTAGATTTTTTTTCACAAAGTAGTGCTTGCTTGCTTGGCCGGCGTAACAGTGACATGTTAAGACCCACAATGAATTTCTGCATGAACCCAGTGCAGTGTTCTCTAGCTGAACGTAGTTTTAAAACGCACTATACTTACGGTAGGGCGGAAGACAAGGCTCAAAATGAATCCGGGCTGTTGGTGAATAAACCGCGACTTGTGAACTCTCATTCCTCACGGATCCATTCAGCAGCTCTGCGCATCCCAGCCACTTCCGCAATCGGGGGCGTGATCGAAGCCGTGCGCGGCGAACCAGGTCTTTCCGCTCGCACTTGCGTACATTTTACGCATAGATTTCTGAGTGAGGTACGACAGCAATGAAAACATATTACATATTCATATTACAGTAGGCAGAGCTGGGTAGTAACCGATTACGTCAGTTAAATTAAGTACTTGTAATTAGATTATATTACAAAGCTCATAATCAGAGTTACTTTTTATGGATTGCATGCTTACATTTATTGATTTATTGAAATCATATTTTACATTTTCCTTTCTATAATAGCCTCCTGCTTATATACATTCAGAAAGTATTCAAGTTTTGTGGACATTCACACAAAAATCAGTCATTAGTAAGATGGCAAAACAGCATTTGACCACTGATTTACAAAAAAGAAAAAAAAGAAGTGTTTTAACATTTTATCTGATTAACACCCGGTAGGTTATTTAATCGTGTATTTCTATGTCTTTCAAACACATTAAATGCACAAATAATTCACAGAAACGTTTTTGTCATCTGATCCTCTTTCACCTAATATATTTACTTTAAGTACCCCTGAGATTTTAAAATAAATATTTTAATAATTAATTAAGTCATATTTGCATGTTCATTGGTTCTCTGGCATTGTTTATGGTCACATGCCATGCAGGTAATTTTAATATGATTGATTTTAATTTAACTTTTTTAATATTATTAAAATAATTACTAGCTTTTCATTAAACTCATAACCCCCCTGCACTTCTTTCACAAACACCAGTTAAGGTAAGGTTTAATGCACTTCATGTTGTTATTAACAACAAATTTTATATATCTTCATACTCATTACATTTACATTACTTTTATGTCAATATGGTACAAGACTATCCTATTTAAATCAATGTGATAAACGAGTTTGTAATCTAAAAGTAATCTAAAAGTAATCTGATTATATTTACCTAAAATCTGCAATGTAATGGATTACGTTACTAACTACAATTTTTGTCATGTAATTTGTAATCAGTAACGGATTACAATTTGTAATTTAACCATCTCAGACAGCAGGCCTTAGTAACAAACACGTTACAGAGTTATTTCATAAAAAATAACAATAAACAATAAAAAAAACTACTAATAAAAAGTATCTTACCATATACACGAATACCCTTTTGATTTTACAATTATAGAATGCACTATAGTCGGCTATTTACATGAATTTATTGTAGATTATCTTGAGTAATTTTTGCTTATTAGTATGGACAAATTGGTTCATCGAAGGTCAGCAGCAAAGACATCGGTTCATAAAATGGGATTAAATACATAAAGAGTATTTGTATAATTTAACATTTTATTTTTGCAGGCTTTTCGTTGAATTTGACTGTTTTTATTCATTTTGAGGAATACTGTATCTGTTTTTTTTTTTTAGTGAGTGAGATGAATTAATGCATGTTCACATTTATTCTAGAACTAAAGTAACATCTTATTCACAATTTCTCTCAACAAGGGGACAGGAGAGCTTCTTGTCAATTAAAAAGTAATGCGCCACTTTAGTTACTTGGTAAAAGTAATAA
Organism: Garra rufa; assembly: GCF_049309525.1. Taxonomy (NCBI): domain Eukaryota; kingdom Metazoa; phylum Chordata; class Actinopteri; order Cypriniformes; family Cyprinidae; genus Garra; species Garra rufa. The sequence continues at coordinate 60,082,741 of NC_133361.1, forward strand.
TATATTGTAACTTTGAAACAGGATACAAGAAGTCGTTGATATCTGTTAACATCAGAAAGAATCAGGTGTTTATTGTGCAGCATTTCCTTACAAAATGAGAATGTTGCAATACCCGCTGTTACAAAAACAGTTGCAAAGTAACAGAAAAACACAATGATTATGTGCTAAAACAGAACTGTGTAAAAGAAATCTCCCTACCTTCAACAAAACAAACCAAATTGAAAAGTTACTTATTATTTATTCTTGTTTCTTTTTTTCCATGTTAGGGAAATGAAGAAAACAGTAAAAGTGGTCTAAAATAGTCATTAATAGAAATATGAGACATTCCTAGCAATTAATTTCAATTCCTAGATAAGGCACAATTTCAATAGTAAGAGGTAGAAATCTTGCAGTGAATTTGGCCTGACATAAAAGAACATTTGATAAAGGTAAACTGCTAGAGTCGTCAACAATATTGCATTATATGATTGTTTAACACTTCAAAACTCAGGTGCTTAGTTTACAAATAAGGCTTATCCACACAAAGCCTATTGTTTGTCACAAATGAAATTAAAGCACGTTTACAGTAGTTTACTCATTCATTTCTTTCTTCGCAATCTCAATCTAACTATACATCCGTTATCTATTACCGCCTCAACCAAACTGGAGTTAGCAGTTAATAAACCCATTTGGCAATAGATTTAGTGCATACTTTTCAACAAATGTCATATTTGGCAATGCTTTTAAGGAATCACTCAATTGTGGTAATGCATTTGGCACAAAGAGTTCACTTTCTATTGTCTGCGTATGAGGAATTTTCTTTAGATTCTACTTTTAAGGCACGTCAGTTTTGTAGACTTTCATATATTGTGTGATTGTGCATTCAAGACATGGAATAAAGCAAATCCCATCCGTTTCGTAAAATGCAAAAACTGCTGGTGTTGAATCTGTGTTTCGGAAACTAATTTGGAGGAACAAAAACCTAGCAAGATAATTCTGCAGAAGTGCAAACTTTTTACACCTTGGGTTACGTTTAGAATTTGCATCCAAACAAAATAAAAATAAATAACTTCTTCAAACAAGAAAATACAAACTAGCAGAGCACACCAATCCCAGGAAAATATGGAGCATATGAAACACAGTCCACACAGGTGAGCCTCTCTAAAGTTAAAATGCCTTCTCTCTCAGTACGCTGGAGGCTGATATCCTCCCTGTCCCGCAGAACTGGCAGTAAACGGGGACTGCTGGTAACCCTCTGGAGCACCACTATATGCCGAAGGGTATGGGGAAGTGTGGTCACTGGCTGGATCACTGTAGCCTAGGCCAACTTCGTCCATCCCTTGGCGGTATCGCCGAAAGGCCAACACAGTAAGCAGGGCCTTCAGGAAAACAAAAGGTGATATCAGTTTATCACATAGATAAGGAGACCATCAGAGAGACACAGGAAGTCTAATAAAGCAAGACATGCTCACCCAGGTGGCAGTGGAGAAGAAGGAAAAGGCCACCACAGCTCGAGCTGCATCAGCTAGAACACCTCCTTGATCAGTGTGAGACCACTGATTGGCTAGGACGCAGAAACACACGAACCACAGGAACGTCCACACACCTGACGAGAAAGGCGAGAGAAATGTACAGGGCTTGTTCCTCCAAAAGTAAAAATTCCTTTTTTTGTTCCTCACTGAGAGGAACAGGTTGAATGAAACCTGAAAAGTTTCTGTCCCGCCACTGAAAGTACACACAACCAAAACCTTGACATTTCATAAAAAGACAAAGTAATCCATATGAACAGTTTGTTTTAATGTGACAAATGCACATCCAATAACATATTTGACGCGTTCTATGTACGTTTTGATCATTAAATGTCAAATAACCCCTAAATGTAAACTTTTTTTATCATATAAAGTGATTGAACCTCTTCACAAGACTTGTTAGATTTGTTTCGGATCTACTACACTCTTAAAATAAAGGTGCTTTAAAAGGTTCTTCACAGCGATGCCACAGAAGAACCATTGTTGGATCCACAAAGAACCATTCAGTCAAAGGTTCCTTAAAGAACCATCTCTTTCTTACCTTTTTATAATCTGAAGAAGCTTCTTTCACCACAAAGAACCTTTTGTGAAAGGTTCTACAGATGTTAAAGGTTTTTTTATGGAACCATTTAGACAAAAAAGGTTCTTCTATGGCATCGTGAAGCACCTTTATCTTTAAGAGTGTAAGTTCTGGTTCTTTTGTTCCTCTTTAAAAAGACAAATCAAGCCAGTTTTAATGAAACCTGAAAAGTTTCTGTCCCGCCACCGAAAGTACATGCAACCAAAACTTTGACATTTCATATAAAGACAAAGTAATCCATATGAACAGTTTTTTTTCTAATGTGACGAATGCACATTTGATACCATTTTTGACGCGCTCTATGTACGCGCTCAGTTTTGATCATTAAAAGTCAAATAAAGCCCTAAATGTAACCTTTTTATATCATATAAAATGATTCAATCTCTTCACAAGACTTGTTTGATTTGTTTTAAGATGCCTGTATGTCCTTTTTGGATCTACTACACTTTGAAAAATAAAGGTGCTTTAAAAGGTTCTTCACAGCAATGCCATAGAAAAAACATTTTTGCCCCCACAAAGAACCATTCTTTCACTCAAAGGTTCTTTAAAGAACCATCTCTTTCTCACCTTTTTATTTTCAAAGTAATCCATGAACATTCTACACTCTTAAAAATAAAGGTTCTTCACAATCCCATAGAATAAATTTTTGTCCATAAAAAACCTTTAACATCTGAAGAACCTTTCTGTTTCACAAAAGGTTCTTTGTGGCGAAAGAAGGTTCTTCAGATTATAAAAATGTAAGAAAGAGATGGTTCTTTAAAGAACCTTTGACTGAATGGTTCTTTGTAGAACCAAAGGTGGTTCTTCTATGGCATTGCTGTGAAGAACCTTTTAAAGCACCTTTATTTTAAGAGTGTAGCCTCAATAAAACTGAATTCAGCAGTTAATAAAGCCACTTGGCAATTGATTTAGTGCATACTTTTCAACAAATGCAATATTTGGCTATGCTTTTAAGGATTTACTCAATTGTGATAATGTATTTGGCATTGCTTGGATGGCATGTATTTGGATGGAAACCTCTCACCACATAAGAGTGGGTAAATAATGGCAGAATTTTCATTTTGGGGTGAACTAACCCTTTATGAAGTTATGAGTAACAGAGTAACAAATTGTATGGCTCTGTTTTAAACCCATAATGAGCATTTAAGTTATCACAAGTGTGCTTCAGGCATGCTGGTTAGGGAAAATGAGTCTTGAACTTGTACTTGAAAGTTGAACTTAATGTGTGTTACACGGTCACTGAATTAGGAAACCTATAAGCTTTTCTAATGTTCATATATATCTGGGGAACATAGGACCCTGGGAACTTTGGTGCACTCATGGAGTATTATTATGCTGTTGTCTTAGCAATGTGCTAAAATCATGGAACTGCAACTCGTGTCTGCTCTGATCTGCGTGGCAAGCGGAGTGACTTCCTATGTAGATATTGTACCACATCTCCCAGTTGTGAAGTTTCATAACAGATATGATGCTACCTTGCACACTGCCAGCAATTCTGCTGCTGAAACTGGCTGGTTGCTAGTATGCCTTCTTAATTTTGGTCGCTCCAGCAGTTATGAACGTCACAACTGCTAAGAAGCTGTTCGTTGTCATTCTGAGTTAATCAATGAACATTCTATGGAGAAAAAAAAAAAAAAAAAAAAAAAAAACTTGTACCACTGCGGCTATCTATCTACCAAACACAGGGCTGTGGAAGTTATGGAGATGTCCACATTGTTGGCAAAAGTCATAGATGTCAGCTCTCAGTGAAAAAAAAAATCTAGGCCCCTTTTGTTGTTGCATTTGCTGGCAGTGTGAACTGATCTCTTTAGAACTCTTTAGATTTTAGATCAAAGCAAATATGGGGCTCTTAGAAAACTGATTAAAACAATATATATATATATATATATATAAAAAAAAAACAAAAAAAAAAACACATGTAATAACTCTTACCAGAGAAACAAAGATCACCCAAGACAATGTATTTTCTGTCGTTGGCATTGCTGATCTGGGGGAAGTAGGCATCCAGCACAAGAAAGGCAACACAGGCCATGAAGGCTAAAATTCCAATACCAATTCCATAGCTGCAAGCACTGTCATTCTGATTGAACATGCATTTAGCTGTTGGTTCACCCGCTGGATTGATGTAGCCTTCAGAAATGATGGTAGCAAACACCACTATGGAGAAGAGCTGTGATGGAGAATTAGAAACAGAATTAGTGACAACAAACAAATCTCTTTAATAATGCATTTTTACAATTGTGATCACACAAACACACATCAAATAAACTACTATTGAGAGCATTTACAGAGAACAATAGTGTTGTGTTTCAATGGGAGGTGTGACGTTCTCACAAGATGTCTACTTTGGTTTAAAAAAACTATATATCTACAAACTACACAGCGAAAGAAGAATTAGGTCACAGGCATTTAGGCCCATACACTGGTTAAAAACATGCTCTGTCAAAAGATTTAACATATAAAAATGTAAACTTTTTGTGAAATGTTTAGCTTAGAAAGTGTGCTTACACTATCTTTTTTCAAAGCATTTCTTTGCAGTGTGTAATAAAATATAAAAGAGTGGCTAAGCCTAATATCAGGGCAGTGTCACTAGATAAAGAAAGATTGAAAAGAAAGAAGCACACGTAAGCAAACTAGCTGCATAAAACGAAGTATTACAAAGCTGTGCTATGTTGACATCTTCATTTTACCAGTCACATTTTGACAAGTCACATGATGCAGACCTCAACAACAAACTTTCAAACTACTGCTGCCATATGGTCCGTGCTTCGCAACTTAACGACAGCATAGTTTTGTTTAGCGACTAAACTCTGTTTAACCAACACAATTTGAGGCCAGCCAGAAAATTTACAAACTTTTAATCGAGTAGGAGCACTAGCTCGATTAGCTAGCTAACGATGACTTTGATCTTACCCAACTGAACAGGCGGACGATAGTCTGCGGTCTTTTTATAAAGCTCCAGAAATCAAAGGCTCCACCGGCCAGCGATGCACCGTAAGCACTCGACTCCATGTCCGCGTTTGTGAGACTGTAGCCCCTCTTTATTTGTCAGCGCTTCGGCAAACTGTCCAGCTTGATGATACGCTATTTACTTTCACAATTGTTTCCTGAAAGTACCGCACCACCCTTCAAGGAAGTACACGTCGCGTCAGAACGAACATTCCCACTGGCAGTCAGTTATTATAATATTTGTACAGCCCCCTGTTGTAGAGACAAGCCCCCTGTTGTAGAGACAACCTGCATGACAAACAAACGACAATTATCTATCTATCTATCTATCTATCTATCTATCTATCTATCTATCTATCTATCTATCTATCTATCTATCTATCTATCTATCTATCTGTTCATAATATTAATAGTTAATACAGGCTGTGTTTTGTTTATCTATTGCTCCAGTAATCCTGCAGCGTTAAGTAGCAGCTATTCGACATATGCCATGGTTATGCTTAAATATTTATGAGTGTAAAAACTTTTCCAGTGCTGTGCTGTTTGCTCGGGTGTAGTCCTGATGTTTCATCACTTTGCACACAAGGGTTTGTCCATAAGTTTACACAGCTTTATGATCTAACTGCAGAAGTAGGCTAAGCCTGCTGTTTGAGAGTTGACCACGTGGTCTAAATCTGCAGTGAGTCATTTAGGGGTTTTTTGTACAAACTTTAGCTAAACAGCGAAAATCTTTCAGAACTCTGAAGTAAATGTAGAAGTACCAATGAATGTAGTGCTCTAGGTGGCGCTATTAATCTAGTTTTGATTTAAAGGTTCACCCAAAAATGAATATCCATCATTTACTTACATAGTCTTCCGAAGCTAAATGCATTTCTCTAGTTTTCCCTGCTGAAAAAAAAAAAAAACAGCATATGCTGGTTAGGTATGTTTTGGTGCTGGGATGCTGGTTTTAGTTGGTTTATGCTGGTCCTGCTGGTTGCACAAATGCTCTTAAAAAGAAAAGTAAACGTAGAGCCCTGATGGATTTATTGCATTTTGAGGGAAATCTGGATTTGAATTTTTAATGTTATTTTAACCTAAAGATGCTATGTGAAAGTTTGAAAATAAAATTCTTGGTAAATAAAAGTTTTACTAAAAATGAATCAAAATGGATTTATAGCATTTTGGAACCAAACTTTTCATATATAAGTAACTGATGATAGGAATTTTAAAATAAATGTAGCATTATCACACTTTTCAGTCCAAATAATTCACAAAATGAAGTTTGCTAGGTTACAAAATATGATTTTAAATGGGCTATTATGAGTGTCCTGCTTTTAGAAACAGATGCAAAGTTGAGTTGGACAGAACTGAGTGAATGGTTCCATTTCAGACCTTGCTGCATTTTTGCAGATAGAGGTGCTCTACACAGGATTTCATTTAGCAAATGTTGTAAGATACATGTTTTCAAATCAGCCTTGTTGCGGATAGTACAATGAATGCTACATGTGCAATTACACTTACAGTTGAGGTCAAAAGTTTGCATCCTCCTTTTTTCATTAAAAATGTTAATTATTTTACCAAAATAAGAGGGATCATACAAAAAGCTTGTTAGTGTTTATTTAGTACTGACCTGAATAAGATGTTTCACATAGCCCACAAAAGAAAATAAAAGTTGAATTTATAAAAATGACCCCGTTCAAAAGTTTACACACCCTTGATTCTACCTGAATGATCCACAGCTGTGTTTTTGATAGTTGTTCATGAGTCCCTTGTTTGTCCTAAGGAGGTACACTGTTTAAATTCTTTGGTTTTCCAGCATTTTTGTGTATTTAATTTGAACAGCAGGCAAAATAAGAAAAAGAAAAAAAACTCAAATTCAAATTCTGTTCAAAAGTTTTCACCCCCTAGATCTTAATGCATGTTTTTTTCCTTCTAGAGCATCAGTGAGCGTTTGAACCATTTGTAATAGTTGCATATGAGTACCTCAGTTGTCCTCAGTGTGAAAAGATGGATCTCAAAATCATACAGTCATTGTTGGAAAGGGTTCAAATACACAGAAATGCTGGAAAACCAAAGAATTTGGGGGACCTGAAGAATTTTTCTGAAGGTAGGTAGGTAGTTTAACTGTTCAGGACAAACAATTGAGACTCATAAACAACTCACTAAACAAAAAAAACACAGCTGTGGATCATTCAGGTTAACAGAATTAAAAATCAAGGGGATGTAAACTTTTGAACTGGGTCATTTTTAAAAATTTTCTCTTGTGGACCATATGTAAACATCTTATATGTGAAATATTTTATTCAGGTCAGTACTAAATAAACAATAACAAGCATTTTATATGATTCCTCTTATTTAGGTAAAATTAAATCAAATTTGCAATATCTATTTAGCGTGTTGTCAAAAGGTGTGATGAAGATATGACACGGCCATGAGGCTTTGTGTGTTTGTTGTCGCTACAAGTAAATATTCTCACCGTATCACATGACTAAATCTGTTATAGCTGAGTTTTTCAGATGAAGGCCGAGTTAAACAGTCTCTACAATGGTAAGCCCTCTGTTTACAGTATCGCATACGTAATGTAAAATACCTGTTCACAAAAATTTAGCAGTTCTGAAAATTGCAGACAGTTACTGTGAAGTATACATGGATGGAAAAAAGAAAAGAAAAAAAAAACTATTGTGTAGTGTAAAAGGATACTTTGTGATATGCACTAATGTAACTGAAAATATGCTGAATTGTTTAAGCACACGTACATCTCGGAGACGTCTATTTGATGTCTGCATTTACATCTGCAAGACGTAGTTTGCACATCTCCAATACGTCTATAGGATGTTTCCTATCAGACGTCAATTATATGTCTTTAAGATGTTTATGATTTAGAATGTATGTAAAACTCACATCTTACAGACGTCTGGCAGATGTTTGTACACAGAAGATGCTTTTCAGATAAAGAGGTTTTTAAAAGACATCTTGCAGATCTACATCTATGTGTTATCTGGGTTAGTACTGAGAGCGTTGCTTTTAATAATAGCACCAAAGAAAAAAAGAATTGCAAGACGTCAGCCAGTTCTTGTTTCTTCCTCTCTGCATCATGACAGTGGTTTGTCACTTTGTATGCAGTCTGTCAGCTGTGAAAATGTTTCTGCTTGCTCGCAGAAGGCGTGTTGGTAAAGTACCAGTCATTTTTTATTCGTATGAAGACTTTGTGCAGCGTATTTTCTTCTCAGACTGTGCTGGAAACTTCGCGTAGCAGCAGCTGTTTGGGTGAGTATCGCAACTGGTAGTAGCTGTCAGACATCTGCTTTTTCTATCTTAGACGAGTGTTATTGAACTTGAATGAATAGCATGGGTTGATAGAAAAACTAAAATTAGCTACTGTGATGGACATAAAGCTGAATACCTTGTGAAAAAGAAGTGTACTTTAGCATACAATTTAAGAGTATGTACTATGCAAAAAAAATAGGCCTATACTTTAAAAGAATATACTTAAACATGAACACAATATTTGCAAATAATTTACTGCATGTTAACTGCAATTAAATAAAACTTTATTATAGTTTACAGTTAGTTGAATGTGTTTAGACATTTAAGCTAAACTTTAATGCAATTTGTAATTGATGTGAGTTGCAGTTAAGCGGATTTAACTTTTAAAATTAATTGTAATCAAATACTTTACATGTGTTAGTTTGTTAATCAGCACATCAAAATAAGTGTACTATAAAGAATGACAAGAGATTCATAATGATTTAAAATGCATTTTAAGTAAATCATTTAGTTTGACATTATTACACAAAGCACTTTCTAAATGTTGAGAAACACAGTCATGAAAGTGCGCTGTCTTTAAGTACACCTAAGTGGCTTTTTATTTCATTAATATTGCATTATCTCTAAGTAAAGTATTTGTTTGATTGTTTATATATTTAGCTTTAAAATAAATGAAGTTGAAGTACACAACAAATTCACATTTACTCTACACACTTAAGCATACTTCTTTTTTTGCAAGAGCCGTTTAACGTAAGGAACGGACACTTATTCGAAATATATTCTAAGGGAATGTTTATTATGTTTCGATATATTTTGAGGTTGATTTAGACCCACTTTTTCTTTTTATGGTTCATTTGGTATGGATAATATACAGTATGTCACAAAAGTGAGTACACCCCTCACATTTCAAGAACCATTTTAGTATATTTTCTCAAGGGGCAATACTATAGAAATGAAACTTGGATATATTTTAGAGTAGTCAATGTGCAGCTTGTATAGCAGTATAGATTTACTGTCTACTGAAAAAAACTCAACATACAGCCATTATGGTCAAAAGAGCTGGCAGCAAAAGTGAGCACACCCAAAGGGATAACAGCAGTAAGTTGTTTAACCATGCAAAGCCACATGGCATCTCATGGCAAAGAACTCTCTGAGGATTTGAGAATTAGTGTTCAGGGTCATACAGAGGTTTTCCAAGATGGGTTCCTTTCGGAACAGGTTTTGCAAGGGTCGATCAACGAAGTGGAGCACTCGTTCTGTGCGTCAGGTGCAGAACCTGGCTTCAGAAAAACAGTATTGCTTTAAAGGTTGCAGAAGTAGAAGGTCAGCTTGTCAGTGCTCAGACCATACGCCGCACACTGCAACAAGTCAGTTGGCATAGGCGTTGTCCCAGAAGGAACCCTCATCTGAAGCTGGCTCACAAGAAAACCCGCAAACAGTTTGCTGAAGACAACCTGTCCAATAGCATGAATTACTAGAACCATGTCCTGTGGTCTGATGAGACTATAAGATAAACTTGTTCGGCTCAGATGGTGTCCAGCATGTGTGGCTATGCCCTGGTGAGGAGTATCAAGAAAACTGTCTTGCCTACAGTCAAGCATGATGGTGGTAGTATCATGGTCTTGGGCTGCATGAGTGCTGCTGGTACTGGAGAGTACTCTACACTCTATGTATTGTACATTCTGAAGATGATGCCTTCCCTCCAGAAACTAGGCCGAACAGCAGTTTTCCAACATGATAACGACCTCAAACACACCACCAAGATGACAACTGCCTTGCTGAGGAAGCTGAAAGTGAAGGTGATGGGGTAGCCAAGTATGTTTTCAGACCTGAACCCTATTAAGCACCTGTGGGGCATCCTCAAGTGTTTGGTGGAGAAGCAAACGTCCAGCAGCTCTGTGAGGAGTGGAAGAGGATCCCAGCAATAACCTGTGCAGCTCTGGTCAATTCCATGCAAAGGTTGATTAAGGCAGTGCCAGATAATAATGGTGCTAACACAATATATTAACACTTTGGACAAGTTCACTTAGCATGTACTCACTTTTGTTGCCAGCTGTTTTGACAATAATGGCTGTATGTTGAGTTATTTTCAGGGGACACTAATATATACGAGCTGCACATTGACTACTGTAAAATATATCCAAGTTTCATTTCTATAGTATTGTCCCTTGATATATTAAAATGGTTGCTGGAATGTGAGGGGTGTACTCACTTTTGTGAGATACTGTATATACAATTTCTCTGGAAAATATATCCCAGTCACATATTGCCTCTTAAAACAAAAGTTAATTTCATATCACAGCATTTTCTGCTCTGTTGCACACAGCTCTAGACACTCCCAATGGCTGCATCCCGGATCATGGAGAGGATTTCCAGTGACGATGAAGACGAAGACCTGATTGAGCTGGAAGCTATTAGGAAACCACACAGAGCAGTGAAATGTAGGTACACAGCATACAGACAGCCTGATGTAAATCCCAAAGAAAAAAAAAATATTATTTTAACTCTAGCTTCTAACATTTTCTCTTTGTAGTTGATCTGACACATGAGAACCGAGAAGACTTAGAAGCACCGCGGTACCATGAGCCCCAACACACAAATGCCCTGCACAGGAATAGCTGGTCATCTTCAACCCAGAGGGTCCTGTCCTCCATGCCTAGCCGCTCTATCAGTGAGATAATCTTTTGATGGTCTTTTCATATAGATTTGCACACTTTACAATCAATACAATCATAGCTGTTTTGCTTAGATATACTCTTGTGGCTGTAACAGTGAGGCCAAACTTAAAAATCTATGAGTTTTATTGTATCAGATAACAAAATAATAGCATGTTTTCGCATACTTTTAAAGAGAGTACTGTAATGTGGGGTTTTATTTCATGTTCATGTTTTCATGTCTTTTATTTTGTTCTTGTATGTTTTTATGTCTTTTATTTTGTACAATTACATGGAAATGTGTTATAGTTTAAATTTATATTAAATGCAATTAATTAAACTAAAAAGTGCATTTTGACCCACTTAAGGAGCACTTAAAGGATTGGTTCACACAAAATGAACATTTTGTCATCAATTACTCACCCTTATGTTGTTCCAAACCTGTAAGACCTTAGTTCGTCTTCGGAACACAAATTAAGATATTTTGCTGAAATCTGAGAGCTTTCTGACCCTCCATAGACAACAATGGTCCTACCATGTGAAAGGTACCAAGAACATTGACAAAAAAAAAAAGACATCAGTGGTTCTTTTTTTAAGAAGCTACAAGAATACTTTTTGTGCACAAAAAACCTAAAATAACAGTTTGTTCAACAATTTTATCTAGGGTGATGCAGAGAAGAATTTTTGAATAATGTTGTTACTTTAGTTTTTGTTTGTGCAACAAAAAGTATTCTAGTTACTTTATAAAATAATGGTTGAACCACTGACATCACATGGACTATTTTGTCGTTGTTCTTGGCATCTACCTTGATCCTGAATGTGGTAGTACTCTTGCTGTCTATGCAGAGTCAGAAAGCTTTTGGATGTCATCAAAAATATCCTAATTTGTGTTCTGAAGATGAACGTTATAAAGGTTTGGAAGGTCATTAGGGTGAGTAATTTTTAGGAGAGCTAACCCTTTAAGTTCTAGAAATTTCTTCTGAATTGACTTTTGCGATTTCTTTTAATCAATGTTTTTTTTTTTTGCTTGTTGATGGTTAGTGGTTGGTGTTCACACAGGTGTCCTAGCAGACGAATCACGTGTAGAGAATCACACTGATTATCTACATCATCCACTAATGTTTGTACTCTGAATGGCTTTTGTGCTTGTCCTTTATTAAAATAAATACACTTTTTTATTTTATTACATGCAATGTGTCATAGTCATGTCATGTATTTGGTTTCTCCCATTGTCTCCCCCTGATAATCTGTCTGCTTTGGTTTAGTCCTTGTTATCTGTTTCACCTGTCTTTGTAATTAGCCACCCTTTATAAGTCTGTCTTTGAGTTGAGTTTACTGTCGGTCTTTGCTTGATGTCTTACGTTTGGTGTGTGGAGATTCTTCGTGTTCCTGATCTGTCAGTTCCTTGGATTATATTAAAAGACTTTGTATTTGTTAATTCGTGTATCGCCTCGTCTTATCCAGCACCGTACCGTAACAGTGAAAGACCGACCTAAACAGTTTTTTCACGGCGTTTTCCCCTGCTTTTTTCCCCCCCGTTTTTTCTCAGTGTTTATTTTCTGTTTTGTCATGGATAACCCCGCCGTCCTCATCATTCTCCTGGAGCAGGGGGAGCGCTCTCTCGAGGATCACACAAGAGACTTTGTGCGACTCGTCCCATACACGCACTACCCGGACAGCTGCCTGTGCACATTCTATCGCAAAGGACTCAACAACTCCACCAAAGCGCGGCTGTCCGGGGAGGGTCCTCGAGAGAGCATCGCCGAGTACATCAAGTGGGTGCTGGTGTCCAGCAGAACTTCGTCGACCGCGGAGAATGACACCAGCCCCACTTCAGACCCAGAGCCCAGCCAAACATCACCCCGACATGCGGAGTGTGAGCCCGATTTCACCGCGGAGGAACCTGAGCCGCGAGCGACAGAGTCAGAGTCCTGCACGTCGGATCAGGTGCGTGAGCCGGCATCTACATCCGCGACGGTGGAGAGCAATGTGGAGCAAGGGAGGGCAATGGAGAGCCCTGCCCACTGCAACACCGCTGGGGGTGAGCTGGATAAATACTCTGGGGATTTGATTGACTTCTTTTCTGAAGTTATGGACAATAACTCTGGTGATTTAATTGACTTAAATACAGAAATACCTCCCTGTCATGTCCAACCTGTCTGTCAGAAATTCCCACCCACCCCCCCTCTTCTATTCATGTCTCCGTCCGTTTGGCCACCGCTGTCCCCTGTCAGCCCCTCTGCTCACCCTCAGCCCATCATCAGTGCAGTGGGCTCGCCGCAGGGCTGCCAGTCAACATCGGTGTCATGGCTGGAGGATCCCTCAGCTCCGCCTCCAGCCTCAGAGCCCAGATCTCCACCGCGGCCCTCCGACCCTGCGGCTCCACCACGGCTCTCAACGCCCTCATCTCCACCGTCGCCCGTCAGTCCACCAGCTCCACCGGGCTCCATCGTCTCTCCGGCTCCGCCCTGGTCAGTCGTCGTCCCTCCATCACCTCAGGACTCTGCTCCTCCGGCTGTGCCTCGTCGCGCCGTCCCACCGGCTCCTTCGGACTCCTCCCTCCCTTCGGCACAGCCTCCATCCTCTGTCGCTCCGGCTCCGCCGCGGACTTCCGGAACTCCGCCTCCGCCTCGGTCGTCTGAGCCTCCAGTTCCGCCTTGGCCCTCCGGATCCGCGGTGTCGCCCCGGATCTTCGGCTCTCCATCTCCGCCTCGGGCTCCTCTGCCAGCTGCTCCGCTTCTGTCAGTCGGCCCCCTGGAGTCGGCGGTCCTTCCTCCACCATGGCTCCTCCCTCCGTCGGCTCCACCGTGGGCCGTCATCATGGCTGTGGTCTGGGTCTGTCTCTCCTGCTCCGGGTCCCTCCTGTCTGTTCCCTGGCTCCTCCCACCGTCGTCGCCCCCCTGGACTGTCTTGTCTAACCCTTGGACTCTTGTTTTGGTCCCCCTCCCTTGGTTGCGTCCTCCACCTAAGCCTCCTCCATGGACTCTGTTTTTCTGTTTTGCCGCCCCTCTAGTCTGTTTTGTTTTTTGTTTGTTTTGTACGGCGTGAGGACGCGCCTATGCGGAGGGGGGCGTAATGTCATAGTCATGTCATGTATTTGGTTTCTCCCATTGTCTCCCCCTGATAATCTGTCTGCTTTGGTTTAGTCCTTGTTATCTGTTTCACCTGTCTTTGTAATTAGCCACCCTTTATAAGTCTGTCTTTGAGTTGAGTTTACTGTCGGTCTTTGCTTGATGTCTTACGTTTGGTGTGTGGAGATTCTTCGTGTTCCTGATCTGTCAGTTCCTTGGATTATATTAAAAGACTTTGTATTTGTTAATTCGTGTATCGCCTCATCTTATCCAGCACCGTACCGTAACACAATGCCATTTACACATTATTCTGACACTTTAGATTTTACAGTACTTGTAGTTACTTGTAATTGTACACTGAGGTACAGGAGATAATCTTCTCCACCAACTGTATATTTATTAACTCCAATTTCCATTATTAACCAATTTGTGTCTGGTTGGTTTCATGCATATAGCCGTGTTAAGAGTGTCCTATGTGAACATGTTCTGCATTTATTTTCCCCACGTTTTTTTTTTTTTTTTTTTTTTTATTATTTTTGAATAATAATTTATGGCATATGTACCCCTTCAATGTCAAATTTGAGTAGGAGGAAAACATTTGGCATCAAACTCAAAATAACTGCTTTCAACACCCTGTTACAAAAAAAAAAAAACGCTAAAATCAGCCTAAACTGATTGGCTAGTCTTGGTAGCTGGAAGTAGTTGATTTTAGCTGGTCTCCCTGCCTGGCTAGGCTGGTTTTAGCTGGTTGTTCCAGCTGGTTTCCCAACCAGACCAGCCCAGTCTGCTGGCCAGCTAAGACCAGGCTGGGTGACCAGCTAAAACCAGCCTAAGCTGAAAGTAGCTGGTTTTAGCTGGTCTTCCGGTCTGTCTAGGCTGGTCAGGCTGGTTTTAGCTGGTTGTTCCAGCTGGTCTCCCAGCCTGACCAGCTAAGAGAGTAGCCAAGAACCCCTCTAAAACCAGTCTGCTGAGCAGCTAAGACTAGACTGGATGACCAGCTAAAACCAGCCTAAGCTGATTGGCTGGTCTTAGCTGATTTAAACTGGAAGTAGCTGGTTTTAGGCGGTCTCCCAACCTGTCTAGGCTGGTTAGGCTGGTTTTAGCTGGTTGTTCCAGCTGGTCTCCCAGCCTGAAAAGTTAAGACCAGGCTGACCAGCTAAGAAAGTGGCCAAAACCCCTCTAAAACCAGCCTGCTGACCAGCTAAAACCAGGCTGGGTGACCAGCTAAAATCAGCCTTAAAATGGTTGTCTGGTCTTAGCTGGTTTAAGCTGAAAGTAGCTGGTTTTAGCTGGTCTCCCAGTCTGTCTAGGCTGGTTTTAGCTGGTTGTTCCAGCTGGTCTCCCAGCCTGACCAGCTAAGAAAGTAACCAAAACCACTCTAAAACCAGTCTGCTGACCAGCTAAGACTAGGCTGGGTGACCAGCTAAAATCAGTCTAAAATGGTTGTCTGGTCTAAGCTGGTTTAAGCTGAAAGTTGCTGGTTTTAGCTGGTCTCCCAGTCTGTCTAGGCTGGTTTTAGCTGGTTGTTCCAGCTGGTTTCCCAACCAGACCAGCTCAGGAAGTGGCCAAAACCCCTCTAAAACCAGTCTGCTGGCCAGCTAAGACCAGGCTGGGTGACCAGCTAAAACCAGCCTAAGCTGATTGGCTGGTCTTAGCTGGTTGAAGCTGAAAGTAGCTGGTTTTAGGCGGTCTCCCAACCTGTCTAGGCTGGTTAGGCTGGTTTTAGCTGGTTGTTCCAGCTGGTCTCCCAGCCTGAAAAGTTAAGACCAGGCTGACCAGCTAAGAAAGTGGCCAAAACCCCTCTAAAACCAGCCTGCTGACCAGCTAAAACCAGGCTGGGTGACCAGCTAAAATCAGCCTTAAAATGGTTGTCTGGTCTTAGCTGGTTTAAGCTGAAAGTAGCTGGTTTTAGCTGGTTTTCCAGCTGGTCTCCCAGCCTGACCAGCTAAGAAAGTAGCCAAGAACCCCTCTAAAACCAGTCTGCTGAGCAGCTAAGACTAGACTGGATGACCAGCTAAAACCAGCCTAAGCTGATTGGCTGGTCTTAGCTGGTTGAAGCTGAAAGTAGCTGGTCTTCCAGTCTGTCTAGGCTGGTCAGGCTGGTTTTAGCTGGTTGATCCAGCTGGTCTCCAAGCCTGACCAGCTAAGATAGTAGCCAAGAACCCCTCTAAAACCAGTCTGCTGAGCAGCTAAGATTAGACTGGATGACCAGCTAAAACCAGCCTAAGCTGATTGGCTGGTCTTAGCTGGTTGAAGCTGAAAGTAGCTGGTTTTAGCTGGTCTTCCAGTCTGTCTAGGCTGGTCAGGCTGGTTTTAGCTGGTTGTTCCAGCCTGACCAGCTAAGATAGTAGCCAAGAACCCCTCTAAAACCAGTCTGCTGAGCAGCTAAGATTAGACTGGATGACCAGCTAAAAACCAGCCTAAGCTGATTGGCTGGTCTTAGCTGGTTGAAGCTGAAAGTAGCTGGTTTTAGCTGGTCTTCCAGTCTGTCTAGGCTGGTCAGGCTGGTTTTAGCTGGTTGTTCCAGCTGGTCTCCCAGCCTGACCAGCTAAGATAGTAGCCAAGAACCCCTCTAAAACCAGTCTGCTGAGCAGCTAAGATTAGACTGGATGACCAGCTAAAACCAGCCTAAGCTGATTGGCTGGTCTTAGCTGGTTTTAGGCGGTCTCCCAACCTGTCTAGGCTGGTTAGGCTGGTTTTAGCTGGTTGTTCCAGCTGGTCTCCCAGCCTGAAAAGTTAAGACCAGGCTGACCAGCTAAGAAAGTGGCCAAAACCCCTCTAAAACCAGCCTGCTGACCAGCTAAAACCAGGCTGGGTGACCAGCTAAAATCAGCCTTAAAATGGTTGTCTGGTCTTAGCTGGTTTAAGCTGAAAGTAGCTGGTTTTAGCTGGTCTCCCAGTCTGTCTAGGCTGGTTTTAGCTGGTTGTTCCAGCTGGTCTCCCAGCCTGACCAGCTAAGAAAGTAACCAAAACCACTCTAAAACCAGTCTGCTGACCAGCTAAGACTAGGCTGGGTGACCAGCTAAAATCAGTCTAAAATGGTTGTCTGGTCTAAGCTGGTTTAAGCTGAAAGTTGCTGGTTTTAGCTGGTCTCCCAGTCTGTCTAGGCTGGTTTTAGCTGGTTGTTCCAGCTGGTTTCCCAACCAGACCAGCTCAGGAAGTGGCCAAAACCCCTCTAAAACCAGTCTGCTGGCCAGCTAAGACCAGGCTGGGTGACCAGCTAAAACCAGCCTAAGCTGATTGGCTGGTCTTAGCTGGTTGAAGCTGAAAGTAGCTGGTTTTAGGCGGTCTCCCAACCTGTCTAGGCTGGTTAGGCTGGTTTTAGCTGGTTGTTCCAGCTGGTCTCCCAGCCTGAAAAGTTAAGACCAGGCTGACCAGCTAAGAAAGTGGCCAAAACCCCTCTAAAACCAGCCTGCTGACCAGCTAAAACCAGGCTGGGTGACCAGCTAAAATCAGCCTTAAAATGGTTGTCTGGTCTTAGCTGGTTTAAGCTGAAAGTAGCTGGTTTTAGCTGGTTTTCCAGCTGGTCTCCCAGCCTGACCAGCTAAGATAGTAGCCAAGAACCCCTCTAAAACCAGTCTGCTGAGCAGCTAAGATTAGACTGGATGACCAGCTAAAAACCAGCCTAAGCTGATTGGCTGGTCTTAGCTGGTTGAAGCTGAAAGTAGCTGGTTTTAGCTGGTCTTCCAGTCTGTCTAGGCTGGTCAGGCTGGTTTTAGCTGGTTGTTCCAGCTGGTCTCCCAGCCTGACCAGCTAAGATAGTAGCCAAGAACCCCTCTAAAACCAGTCTGCTGAGCAGCTAAGATTAGACTGGATGCTGATTGGCTGGTCTTAGCTGGTTTTAGGCGGTCTCCCAACCTGTCTAGGCTGGTTAGGCTGGTTTTAGCTGGTTGTTCCAGCTGGTCTCCCAGCCTGAAAAGTTAAGACCAGGCTGACCAGCTAAGAAAGTGGCCAAAACCCCTCTAAAACCAGCCTGCTGACCAGCTAAAACCAGGCTGGGTGACCAGCTAAAATCAGCCTTAAAATGGTTGTCTGGTCTTAGCTGGTTTAAGCTGAAAGTAGCTGGTTTTAGCTGGTCTCCCAGTCTGTCTAGGCTGGTTTTAGCTGGTTGTTCCAGCTGGTCTCCCAGCCTGACCAGCTAAGAAAGTAACCAAAACCACTCTAAAACCAGTCTGCTGACCAGCTAAGACTAGGCTGGGTGACCAGCTAAAATCAGTCTAAAATGGTTGTCTGGTCTAAGCTGGTTTAAGCTGAAAGTTGCTGGTTTTAGCTGGTCTCCCAGTCTGTCTAGGCTGGTTTTAGCTGGTTGTTCCAGCTGGTCTCCCAGCCTGACCAGCTAAGAAAGTAACCAAAACCACTCTAAAACCAGTCTGCTGACCAGCTAAGACTAGGCTGGGTGACCAGCTAAAATCAGCCTAAAATGGTTGTCTGGTCTAAGCTGGTTTAAGCTGAAAGTTGCTGGTTTTAGCTGGTCTCCCAGTCTGTCTAGGCTGGTTTTAGCTGGTTGTTCCAGCTGGTCTCCCAGCCTGACCAGCTAAGAAAGTAACCAAAACCACTCTAAAACCAGCCTGCTGACCAGCTAAGGTCCCCAAGCCCAGAAACAGCCCATGTGATATCAGTGGTTTAACCGCATGCGTCATGGTACTTTTGATAATGGAAGAGGACGGTGACTTGGAGGAGAAGAATTGCTGAATTAAGTCTCTGGGCCTGGGAACATTTCAGTGACATTGCTGTCTATGCCGGGTCGACAAGCTCTCGGATTTAATCAAAAATATCTTAATTTGTCTTCCGAAGATGTCAGAATGTCTTACAGGTTTGAAACGACATACGGGTGTGTAATTAATGGCAGAATTTACATTTTTGGGTGAACTCTTCACTTTTAAGTATACATTGTCACATTTACAATTCTTTTTTTGCTTTGTCTTTCCTTAGGATTTAATCAGTCGACTGCACTGTCCCGATCCACTGAGACGCGAAGAAGACGACCTCTTAGTATTGTGTCCACCGCTCACTGCAGTACAGAGGATGTCTTCGGAGGGCAGGAGGACTGCAAGAATGATGGTTTGCAGCAGTAAAACACTTGAAATGCCTACTATTTAAAGCAAACAGGGCTCATATAATGCGGTAGATCATTTTTTTCTTGATCTTTAAAGATAAAAGCATTTGATGTACTGTGAAACGCACTGTAACTTTCAGAACTTCCTCTTTAAGTTAAAAAGAAAGTTAACCGAAACTAAACTGCAAACACGTCTTGCTATGTACTTCTCCAATTTAATTTCACACTTATTTACATAGAAGTCTTAAAGGCACAGCAAAAAGAAAGGCTGTTTAAAAAGAGAGATTGAGGCAATGTGGTTTAGATACAAAAATCTTTAGAAGTAGACATCTAACACTTTGTTTCTGTTTTATAGTCCTAGTGACTCAAAAGAAAGAGATGCT
Source organism: Garra rufa (assembly GCF_049309525.1). Lineage (NCBI taxonomy): Eukaryota > Metazoa > Chordata > Actinopteri > Cypriniformes > Cyprinidae > Garra > Garra rufa. Next base: position 60,102,191 of record NC_133361.1, read on the forward strand.
AGACAAACTACAAGATTTGTCTGGTGCTGAATGTGTACGTGTGTTGCGTGAAATGCCCCTTAGTGTGTCTGAGAAGCGCCAGATCAGGTTTTTTTTTTTTTAAATTACATTACCTAAATGCAATAATTCATTTGTTATTTGTGTCAAAATGGTTTATTTATTTGTGTCTTTTCTAAACGTGTCTTTTCAGAGCTCTGGTCTTCTGTTCTGAGACTGTACAGCCTCTCTCTGCTAACAGAGCCATGTGCTGCCATCAGTTAAAAGCTTGGTTCTTAAAGGTGAATGTCTTCTTGCACTGTAACAAAACCAGTCATAAGTAACACAGGTATATTTGTAGCAATAGCCAACAATACTTTCTTTACACTCTTAAAAATAAAGGTTCTTCATAAAGGTTTTTCATAAGGTTCCATAAAGAACCTTAAATTTCTGAAGATCCTTTCTGTTTCACAAAAGGTTCTTTGTGGCAAAAGAAGGTTCTTCAGATTATAAAGTGGTAAGAAAGATAGGGTTCTTGAAAGAACCTTTGACTGAATGGTTCTTTGTGAAACCAAAAATGGTTCTTCTATGACATTGCTTGAAGAACCTTTTAAAGAACCTTTATTTTTAAGAGTGTAGGTAGGTTAGTAGTCTTTAATACTATTTTTTTTAATTAAATATCAAATCAGATGGTTTTTATCTACAATCCTTTTTCAGTTTTCTCTCAATAAGTCTGTTTTTATTCCTTCATTGTAAGGGGACAGCAAATTGCACCCTATTCAAATACAAATTTCAATTAAAAGTGTTATTTTTAAATGGTTTAAATGTAGATTTCCATAGCTTAATACTGAATGTCACAAGGAGTCAGACTGAGACGTTCAGATCCATTTGCAGCATTTATTTAACAGACGTGGTCAAACAGACAGGGTCAAAATATCGGCAAACAGTAACCTCAAAGACAATCCAGAGAGTAATCCGTAACACAGGCGGGGGGTCGAAATCCAGAAGGGCAGTCCAAAGTGACAAAGAAAACAAATAAGACAAACAAAACAAACCAGGAATAAACTAAGGAAACAACAAGGCCAGGGAGCATGGAAACATGGAAAACGCTTAGAATAACAACCATAGGGAATGATAAGACTTCGCAAGGTGGCTGTGTGTGTCTTTGGCTTAAATGCATGTGGGAAAATGTGAAACAGGTGTGTGCAGCAATCAGTTCAGTGGAAAACGAGGAACAGCTGTGTGCAGTGATTGGTGCAGTGGCTTATGGGGATTGCAGTCCAGAATGTGTAGTGCAAGAGTTCATGATGAGAAGACAGACCAGATACATGACAGAGCCCCTCCCCAAGGAGCGGCTTCCAGACGCTCTAACCACATAATACAACCTGGAGGGTGGTGGAGCGGAGGCGGAACAGGGGGAGGGATGGAGGGCCAGGTCCGTGTAGGGGTACTGGAACCACGAACTGAGGCGGAGCCGACGGAGGGAGAAGCCATGGTGGAGGAAGGGTTGGCTCCTGCCTGGGGCCGACCGACGGAGGTGGAGCCGGTGGAGCCCGAGGGAGAACCGGAGAGTCGACGGTCCTAGGTGACACCGAGGACCCGGAGGGCCAAGGCGGAACCCAAGGCTCTGGCGACCCCGGCGGAGATGGAGGTCCGGAGGTACGCAGCGGAGCCGGAGTGACAGAGGATCGAGGCTGTGCCCACGGGAGGGAGGAGGTCCACAGAGCCGGCAGGACGGAGTGACGAGGCGCAGCCGGAGGAGTAGAGTCCAGAGGCGAAGGTGGGGCGACGACTGACCGGGGCGGAGCCGGAGAGACGATGGAGCCCGGAGGAGCTGGTGGGCCGACGGCCGACAACGGAGACGAGGGAGCACAGAGCCGGGGTGGAGCCGCAGGGTCGGAGGGCCGAGGTGGAGTCCAGGACTCTGAGACTGGAGGTGATGGTGAGGGATCCCTCAGTCTGGAGGCCGATGGAGACTGGCAGTCCCACGGCAAGTCCTCTGCACCGAAGGTGGGATGTGGGTGAGCAGAGGGACTGTCAGGAGACAGAGGTGGCGGGACTGGAGCAGCAGGGAGGGTGGGTGGGAACAGTCCATGCATGAGCTCCGTGACCAGAACCGGGCAGACAGGAATCTCAGGACGACTGGAAGGGCAGTCCAAAGTGACAAAGAAAACAAATAAGACAAACAAAACAAACCAGGAATAAACTAAGGAAACAACAAGGCCAGGGAGCATGGAAACATGGAAAACGCTTAGAATAACAACCATAGGGAATGATAAGACTTCGCAAGGTGGCTGTGTGTGTCTTTGGCTTAAATGCATGTGGGAAAATGTGAAACAGGTGTGTGCAGCAATCAGTTCAGTGGAAAACGAGGAACAGCTGTGTGCAGTGATTGGTGCAGTGGCTTATGGGGATTGCAGTCCAGAATGTGTAGTGCAAGAGTTCATGATGAGAAGACAGACCAGATACATGACACTGAAAACAACAGTTCTTGATTCATTAACCTGTATACACACTTGTTTCTGACACAGGTTTTGTGTGGTTGCTTCTACGATAGCGTCTCCCAGGGGAAATCCATACAGCTCTGGCAGGGAGTGCTTAAAAACATCAGTGCTCATTTTGGCACCGGGGTTCTGTCCTACTTCATCTTCCTCCGAAGACTGTTGCAGTACAACATGCTCCTCTTCCTCATCACCGGCCTTTTCTTGGTCCTACCACAAATCTCAAATCCTCCATCTTCAAAAAACAAACCCGAAGTCACAGATGACCTTTGGATGCTTACTGGCATGGTAAGGATAATGTACATGTATGGTTCACAAATTCTGTGATTTAAATTGTTTCCAGACCCTTGAAATTTAAGATGAGACACATTTGAACTGTTTTGTGAATGCTATGGTTTTTTTTGTTCGTCAACAGGGCATTCTCACAGACTCTGTAATGTTTTATGGCCACTATGCCAACTCCACCAGTCCAGAAGATTACAACATTCCATTGGCGTATATTTTTACTATTGGAATAGGCATGTTTATCACATGTGTAATGCTTGTTTACAGGTTTGTCTATTTTCCTTACACTTTGTGTCAATTAAATTTCACCTCATTAGCTTGCCATGTGATTAAATCAGGTTTTGTTTTTCCTTTCAGTATGTCTACATCATTTGAAAAGAGTTTCCGCGTATTCAAGACTAGCGGTAACCTAGCTTTAAAGATTTTCTGCTCTTGGGATTTTAAAGTCAGCAAGAAACAGTCCGTTAACCTGCAGTCGGTGAACATCTGCACTCAGCTAAAGGTTTGTGTCAATATGACTGTTCATATTAAACAAATTTATGCTCCAGAGCACAAATTTTTGAAATATGTGACCCTGGACCACAAAACCTATAAGGGTCAAATTAAGATTTATACAAGCTGAATAAATATGTTTTCCATTGATGTGTGGTTTGTTAGGATAGGACAATATTTGTCCGAGATACAACTATTTGAAAATGTGGAATCTGAGGGTGCAAAAAAACAAAAAACAAATCTAAATATTAAGAAAATCGCCTTTAAAGTTCTTAGCAATGCATACTACTAACCAATAATTAAATTTTTATGCATTAACAGTAGGAAGTTTACAAAACATCTTCATGGATCATGATCTTTATATCCTAATGATTGTTGGCATAAAAGAAAAATCGATAATCTTGACCCATGCAATCTATTGTTGGCTATTGCTACAACTATACCCCTGCTGCGTATGACTGACTGACTGTTTAATACATGTGTGCCCAAGGAAGTCAGATAAAATATTTTGATTGAGGTCAACATGGTGATATGAGTAAAAAAAAATGCAGCAGGTGTGTAATGGAAATGGTTAAGGTTTAAATAGCATATGAAACTAACACAAAGTTAAAGACATATAGCTGCAGTTCGGAAATCCCCAAAAGGTGATGACAGACTTATATTTCACTTGTCTGCATTCTGCTTATATCATTTTCACTGTCTGCAGCCCAGTTTTTCTCTTTGTGCACATGTGTGAGTGATTTGAACACTCAAAAACAAGGCTCACTAAGTATTTGTGCAAGAGCCAAATGAATCCATTCGTATCTGTCAGCTGAATGACTTATTCACTGTATTGTACAACTGCCAGCTATACCATTCTCAAGCCAGTCTCCCACAGGCTGGTCAACCATTTTAACCACTCGGAAACCAACCTGAGTGTTGTAAAATCCAGCAAAAAATCCACACAAAAGAATGTAGTAGTTCACTGTTAGCTCACTATTTTTTACAAGCTTGCGTGGTAGCTCAGAAAAATCTAAAACGGCACGCCGCATTGGGTAGGTTTAGGTGTAGTTCAGACCTGGTTGACATTTACGTCTCATCACAAAATCAATAGCAGACTTGTGGTTATGGTATGTTGTTAATAATTACTACATTTTATCATTCCTTTTACAGGTCTACAGTGTTTACAATAGAACATTTTAAGGAAATCAGTTTTTAGCATCTTACTCCTGTTACCATTTTTTGGCATTTTTCTGATCCTTATTTGTATTAATTTTATTTCTTACACATCCTACACCCTTCTAAAGGAATTATTAAAGTGTTAACATTTTTTACAGTAACCTACTGTTTTCCATTAAAGCAGCAATATACCATAGAAAATACTGGTAATATTTGTAATTTTCAAGAAAGTAACCTGCTGCAATATAACATGAATTAACAGCATTCAGAGTCGACATTCAGAAGCTGTTCCTACACTCTCATTGACTATTCCTTACATTAGTTTACTAATATCGTCCACCTGAGAGAATCTAGACACTGATGAACACCTGCTGTTAATAAGCTGATTCACTGATGGAAAGAGAAACACAAGAGCTGTATTCGAAATCGCCCCCTATACCCATGGTGTTCGAAACCATAGTGCACTCATTCAATCCCACAATGCACTGCAAAAACTTGTGTACAACAGATGTACGCTTAACGGCTACAGATAACCCATAATGCACTGTGAGAGTCACGCGCCAATTGAATTCCCGCGTCTCACCAGAAGATGGAGCCCGCAGCTGAATCACCCATACGTTCATTTTACAACACGCTCGTCCACAGCGTAATGCAGCGTACAACATAGGTACAAGTTCATTGTAAATTGATTATTAAATTGTTTAACTAGGGTTTATACATAATTTCCGTGACAGAGTTCAAGATAAATCCTTTAATTTTACTACTGGAACTGCCCGTTTCAAATGATTATTAAACATCAAGCAAACTATGCATTATTACAACATACATGTTCGCCAGGTTTAAACTGATCAGTATATTGCCCCTGTTTCGATGGTCATGTATGTTTTTGTCAATTGTTAATGTTGAATCAGCGTTTGTTGGGTCTTAGAAAGTCTGAGAAGTAACGTATTTGGTTGGCTGTCAGAATACTGTTCCAAATAATTAATAATTCATTCTAAGGAGTTGGTAATACTTGAGTTATTACTAGTATGTTACCATGCTATTAATTTTAAGATTAATTATGCATTCATTATGAAACTATATAGTTTTCGGGGGCATTTTTTGGGGGCTCTAAGGAGGTGGCCATTGGGGGAGGGGTCTGTTTAAGGTTGAAACTGCATTCTGGGAGGTGTAGGGAAAAAAACAGTAGCTATTGATGTTACTTTTCAGTTTATTGATCAGTTTCTTGTCAGTTAATAGTAGAATGTTATTATTGTGTTACTCATTTGTTCTTGTGTAGTTACTCATTAATAACAGAACAATGTAACCATCATTTGTTTGATGTTAAAATAATTCATCCCAGCTCACTGCATAAGCCAACATCATTAAAACCACTGCTGTGAAAATCTAAAGAAGGACCAGCTGTTTGTTCAACCAAGGGCAGACAGGGACTATTCTGTTTTGGTCACGCTAGTGGAGCAGAAATTACATACTTTAACAATACGCAACATCACAGGTAATGTTTTGTTGACTTTTACGATGAAGCTTAGATTTCAGAAGTCAATTTTTGTGTTTTAGGAGATGCTGTCAGAGCTCAGCTGCAGAAAAGAGAAGAGGGACTTGTGTTCAACTTTGGGCTGGTTGAGTCTACACTTTCTCGTATGGTTCATTTGCCTGGTTTGCATAGCTGTCTGCATGGTGGCTGTTTACTACTTACACCTTTACATTGGCCAGGACAGTTCCAAGGTAAGCTTCTTGGCGTTCGACAGGGGTTATTGTGATCTCAACCCCCATCCCCACCCCCCGGAATGTGATTTTGAATTTTGAGGGGGCCCCTTAGCAGAGTCAGTGCACAGGGCCCAGAATTCCTAGCGATGGCCTTGCTTCTGGTCATAGTGTGGAATAGACAACAGGAAGCCAACAGGATGCTTAACACTTAAGAAATCACACAATTCATGATGGAAAACACCAGTCACATCCTGTTCAGTTCACACACCAGTTCCTTTTGCTGCCACATTACAATGCAAACAGCTTTTTTGGGTCATTAAACAACTGCATTTTCTGGTTGACTGGTTGATACAGGAGACTCCACATCTTGAAAATACGGTCTGTTGGACTGTTGTCCTGCTGATATAAACCTATGAGTCTGTTGTCTGCGTGTTTTAGTTTAGCCCTTGCAAATTTGACTAAAAATTCTGTGCTCATTCACAATGCCGCTTAAGCAGTGTTGAGGAAAGTTACGCTTTATGTGTTAAAATTTTTTGTTACTCTTTTTAAATCTGGGCTGGGCTTCAGGTAGTGAGTAGTGAGAACCTGAAGGGTCTGTATATATATATATATATATATATATATATATATATATATATATATATATATATATATATATATAAACAAGTCAAGCCCTAAATTATTCATATTATATCCCTGGCAAAATCTGACTTGAAGTTACTTTTAATCAACCAGGACGGGTTTTTTATTTATTTATTAGAAATGACACAGACTTCTCCCAGAAGATAAGACGATGTACAAGAGGCATTGTTTTGGGAAAAAAAAAAAAAATTACTCATCTTTTATTTACATTTGAACAGAAATTATTCATACCCTTCTCAATAATCAATAGAAAAGCCTTTATTGGCTATTACTGCAACCAAACGCTTCCTATAATTGCTGACTAGCTTTTTGCATGTCTCCACTGGTATTTTTGCCCATTCATCTTTAGCGATGAGCTCCAGCTCTTTCAGGTTGGGTCTCCTTGCCATAACCCTGATCTTTGGCTCCCTCCACAGATTCTCAATTGGATTTAAGTCTGGACTCTGGCTGGGCCACTGCAAAATGTTAATTTTGTGTGTTTTGGGTCGTTGTCGTGCTGAAATGTCCACTGGTGCCCAAGGCCCAGTTTCTCTGCAGACTGCCTGATGTTGTTGTTGAGAATTTTGATGTATTGCTCCTTTTTCATGGTGCCGTTTACTGTGATTAGGTTCCCTGGTCCACCGGCTAAAAAAACACCCCCAAAACATTAGGTTCCCACCACCATGTTTGACAGTGGGGATGGTGTTCTTTGGGTTAAAGGCTTCTCCTTTTTTATGCCAAATGAAGGCTACATCATTGTGGCCAAACAATGCACAGGTGTCACTTTTGGCTCCCGACCACGTCCTCTGAGATTTTTCACAGTGCGGAACGTCTTGTATTTTTTAATAATACTTTGCACTGTAGCCACTGGAACTTCAAACATTTAGATATGGTCTTATAGCCCTTTCCTGACTTGTGAGCAGCCACAATGCACAGCCGCAGGTCTTCAGTGAGCTCCTTTGTCTTAGCCATGACTGTCCACAGACCAACAGCAGAGAGCTCCTGTTTTTTCACCTGTTGAGTTGATTAAAACAGCTGTTCCCAATGAATGAGGGTAATTAGGATGCTTTAGAACAGCTTGGACTATTTGGAATGGTATAGAACTTTGGATTTCCCCATAGATTGCAAAGGGTATGAATGATTTTGGACATGACACTTTTTGTTCAAATGTAAATAAAAGCTGAAAAATATATATATTTTTTTTCCACAATGATGCCTCTTGTACATCATCTTATTATCTTTTTGGGAGAATCCTGTGTCATTTCCGGTCCCCCCAAAAAAAAAAAACTTGCTGGTTGAATAAAAGTAACTTTAAGTCTCTTAACTTTAAGTCAGAAACTGTACTACTGGATGAGGAATCATAATTCTAGGCTATTCACTGCTGTTTTCAAAGCACAGTGCAAAACTGTAATATTTCATTTACTGACGCTCGGCACTGAAAGCTCTTTAATCGGAAGCGCTAAACCTGGCGAGAGCGTGTATACTTAATTGCCGGCAAACCCGCCAAAATAAAACCTTGCTAATTTAGGTTTGAAAAGTTTTTTTCCCCATGTTTTTAATATAAAATAGTTACATTTTTGGCAAATCTAAAAGTCCTTTTCAAGCTAAAAGCGAAATGAAGAGAAACAGTGGACAGCGCAGCTCAATAAAACCATTCTTAATTGTGTGAAGAATAGGATGCAGAAGAAGAAAGTTCAACACTCTACAGCAATTAAAAATAAAACAGAAATGTTTATCTAAAGCAAGTTTTGCTTATTAGTATGGTTGAATTGCAACATGGAAACAGGAGAAATGTCAATCAACAAATGGGAAAACAAAGTAACGTTACTTATTTGAAAAAGTAACTCCGATATGTTCTTGCATGTAAATTAAAAAGTAATGCGTTACTTTTCTAGTTACTTGAAAAAAGTAATCTGATCACATAACTTGTTACTTGTAATGTGTTACCTCAACACTGCATTCAAGTCCCCACAGCTTACTAGTGATATAGCAGGATACTGTACTTAGCTAGTTAGCAAAAAGTTTCTCAGAAAAAAAAGATGTACAAAAACTGTCATTCTACCCTTTCAAAAAGTTACTAATATACACACTTCAGGGGGATTTATAAAAAATCCCAGTGAGAATGTGCATTAATTAATATTATTATAAATTGCTAAAATAAAATGTTCTGTTTATTGTGTAATGCAAAATGTTCCCAAATAAAACAGTTTTAATTGTAAATGCAAATTTGCATGTGTGCGCATTAATCAGCTTTACATTTGAAAGGGTTTTATAGAAAGAAAAAAAATGACATGCTTACACTGCCTATGTTTTTTATTTCCTCCAGAATTATTTATTCATATCTCTAAATTCTTGTTTTCTTTGTCCTTCCTTTAGAACTACAATAGAATACTTCATTTTATACATTGCGTGTGTATGGCTTTATGTCACATGTAGAACAACTCCTTTCAGAAAGCTGTCGATTTGCTGAAACTGCCTTTGGTCGTGTCTTGCGTCAGTCATCTACTGCCTGGTTTCTTCGACATGTTGTCCAGGGTAGAGCAATACGACTCTCCGAGCACTCAGATTTACGTGTCCATTGTAAGGTCAGGAAAGCCAACACTTACTTGTTTTTTTTTTGTTTTTTTTTTGTTTTTTTAGCTTTAGCCATTTACATCCTGCATAATTCTGATGTGAGCCAAGCTGCATTTCCTTTCAGTGCAGCAGGAAGCAAGTTTAACATACTTAATTTGATTGCCTTTAAAGCAATGCTTTAAATATTTGCTGCTCACTCTAGTGTGAAGTTTCAATTTAGCATGACTCTTTATCTTTAGAACTACCCCAAACCTTTCTGAGACAGTGTTTGTCTGTTTCAATTGCAAGAAAGTCATCCAACCAAACTATTAGGTTGCATCATTTACTCTATGTTTATATTTAACACAAGCAGTTATTTTTATTTACTTTTATAATATGAAACTCATACAGACAGTGATTTGAATACTAAATAATTCAGGAGCATGAGTACAGAGATTACATGTACAAGATGCATTTGAAACTAGATTAAAAAGAAGATCATTATTTTGCTCATTGTTTTTTTCCTTTTAAATAACAAGTAATATATCTGTTCAGTTCCTGGTAATTTAGTAACAGCCATGGATTTCCTGTTAAGTTTGTTGTAACATAAGACTGTTTGTTATCAATAGAATCAAACATGCAGGCCACTAAGTGTTCATCAAAAACCTTTTGGTTTTTTTTTCCCTTCACAGGAACCTGTTGTTGAAGGGTTGCATTTTTAGTGTATTATGTTACTACTGGTTCAAGAAAATTTCTGGAACGGAGAATGAACACAATACATCGCAGGTGACCAAAAACATGAAATCTAATCTATCTATCTATCTATCTATCTATCTATCTATCTATCTATCTATCTATCTATCTATCTATCTATCTATCTATCTATCTATCTATCTATCTATCTATCTATCTATCTATCTATCTATCTATCTATCTATCTATCTATCTATCTATCTATCTATCTATCTATCTATCTATCTATCTATCTATCTATCTATCCATCCATCCATCTATCCATCTATAAAGCAGTCAATCATCTCACTTTATTGATTGGTTGAATGAGAATATTAGAACTTTTAATGAAAAGTACGATTTCCAATCGATGTACTGTATTTTTTTAGAATTTCATTTATTTATTATTCTTCTTCTTTGTGGATGTATATATGTGTGTGTATTTGTATGCTCTGTTTTTGTTTTTAGGGTGACTTTTTAACATTCTGTCAGGGGTCTACAGATGAAAAAAAAATATTTTTGGCTAATTCTGACAATTTTACAGCCATGTTTATTAATATGCATAGCCCTGTAAACAAATATACTACAGTAAGAAATGTTATATAGAATTACAGTATCTCACAAAATTTAGTACACCCCTCACATTTCAGCAACCATTTTAGTATATCTTCTCAAGGGTCAATACTATAGAAATGAAACTTGGACATATTTTAGAGTAGCCGATGTGCAGCTTGTATAGCAGTATAGTAGTATATTTGTTGTCTCCTGAAAATAACTCAACATACAGCCATAATTGTCAAAATAGCTGGCAACAAAAGAGAGTACACCCTTAGTGATGACAGCAGTATGTTGTTTAACCATGCAAAGCCACATGTCATATTCATCATGTTTATGTTTTTGTCTGCTTGACAGGACCATACAAAGTTGTGTATCTTGTATTAGAGCAGTTAAAACTAGGTGCTTTTTTTTAAGTACAGTTCTCTCAGACTGACCATTGGATGTTCAACATGGCACCTCATGGCAAAGAACTCTCTGAAGATTTGAGAATTAGAATTGTTGCTCTCCACAAAGATGGCCAAGCTTATTAGAAGTTCAGTAGTCTTAGCCTCAGACGTCACGCCCACGAAACATTGGCTAAATGTCTGATGCATATGGTACACTTAACTGGAAACACTTCAGGAATTTCTATGTCGTCGTCTAAGAAAAACTAATAGTGCAAACGCAGACGCCATTGTTGTTGCATACACTTTTGCAACATTTGCAAACAATGTACTGACTTACTGATTGTTCTCCCTCTTCTTCTTTGACTTTCAATGCTGGTTATTTAAATGTCTGTTGTTTTGAGGACATTTCCACGCCCGAAACGTGGCGCTGAACGAAACAAATTGTGATTGGTTGTTTGACATGTCGGTCAAACAGCCTTATGGGCGGGCCTTGGCCAATGAAAGCTTCAATGGATTCCAGACCTTCAGTCGTCAGTCTGAAGGTCTGGCTATGTGAGACTACACTACAGTGTTCAGGGTCATAAAGAGGTTTTCCAAGACGGGTTCCATTCGGAACAGGTCTTGCAAGGGTCGATCCATGAAGTTGAGCACTCGTTCTGTGAATCAGGTGCAGAACCTGGCTTCAAAAAACAGATGCATGAGTGCTGCCAGCATTGCTTTAAAGGTTGCAGAAGTAGAAGGTCAGCTTGTCAGTGCTCAAACCATATGCCGAACACTGCAACAAGTCGGTTTGCATAGGCGTCACCCCAGAAGGAAGCCTCATCTGAAGCTGGCTCACAAGAAAGCCTGCAAACAGTTTGCTGAAGACAACCTGTCCAAGAGCATGAATTACTGTAACCATGTCCTGTGGTCTGATGAGACTATAAGATAAACTTGTTTGGCTCAGATGATGTCCAGCATGTGTGGTGATGCCCTGGTGAGGAGTACCAAGAAAATTGTGTCTTGCCTACAGTCAAGCATGGTGGTGGTAGCATTATAGTCTGGGGCCGCTGGTGCTGGGGAGCTGCAACTCATTGAGGGTAACATGGATTCCATTATGTACTGTATATTCTAAAGCAGAACATGGTGCCTTCCCTCTAGGCCAACTAGGCCAAATGGCAGTTTTTCCCAAATACACCACCAAAATGACAACTGCCTTGCTAAGAAAGCTGAAGGTGAAGGTGATGGGGTGGCCAAGTTTGTCTCCACTCTATTAAACACCTGTTGGGCATCCTCAAGCGTAAGGTGGAGAAGTACCATCTGTCTAATGTCCAGCAGCTCCTTGAGGCCTGAAAGAGGATCCCAGCGACAAGCTGTGCAGCTCTGGTCAATTCCATAGGATGATTAAGGCAGTGCCAGATAACAATGGTGTTAACACAAAATATTGATACTTTGGACAAGTTCACAAGTTCATGAACACTCTAATGGCAGTATGTTGAGTAATTTTCAGAGGGACAGTAAATCTATACTGCTATACAAGCTGCACATCGACTACTCTAAAATATATCCAAGTTTAATTTCTATAGTATTGTCCCTTGAGAAGATGTGAGGTGAAGATGTAAAATGTGAGGGGTGTACTCACTTTCATGAGGGACTGTATCTATGAGATTATTAGTTGAATATAAAATGAAGCAGGCTTATTTTAATTTGTGCTTACTTGCAGTGCTGGGAGACATACGTTGGTCAAGAGCTTTACCGTTTGGTTTTAATGGATCTGCTGTTTGCGGTGTCATACATCATCTTAGCAGAGTTTCTGTGGGGGTAAGTTCTCACGTTTCCATATAATAGCAGTGATGTTTAGCTGGATGTGTTAACTCTTTTTGCTCCTTTAGGATGTGTATTAAAAACATCACATTTAGAAGAAGGAAACTAGAGTTTGACATCGCACGTGATGTTCTGGAGCTCATCTATGGTCAAACGCTTGTGTGGTACTGTCATCTCTTCCTCATGAAGAAACATTGGCGTTCTGATAACTTTTCACTAATAGTCTTTTCAATATTCTCTTTGTAGGTTTGGTGTGCTGTTTTCACCGCTGTTGTCTGCAGTGCAAATTGGGAAATTGTTTCTCCTGTTCTATTTCAAAAAGGTCACAATCTTTTTAGTCTTTTAACATAAAGTCTTGGACATAACACAGTTGCCACCAGTAACACAGTTGACAGGACACAGCACTTTAGACAGAAATTGTGTCTTTAACTGTGTAATCATGCATTAGAGATGTTTTATTTATATTATTAGGATACCCAGGGCCAATTGCATGCATATGTTTGTCACCCCCTTTATAGACGAGTTTGATGATGAACTTCCAACCACCCAGGAAACACTGGAGAGCCACTGAAATGAGCACATTCTTCATCAAACTCCTGTTTTTCCCCTCCTTCACTGGGGCACTTACATGTGTCATTTATACAATGTGGAGGTTTGTCTCTTCAAAGTATACATTTACATTCTCCATAATACTGCAAATAAATAATGGTATTAATACACATCACAGAGCTTCCTCTCAACAAGGTGGTCTATCGTACTGGTGAAATAGTCCATTTGACGATTTTAAAAGGATAGCTGTCTCAAAAATAATTCTCATTGTTCCAAATCTTAACAATATTTCAGCAGGTTTTGTCCTTTGTAGGCAATTTCACATGTACACACACTAAATTTGATTGTAAATTCAAAATCAAAGCAAATTTAGTCAATTATATAGAGTCATTAAAGTGCGAGTGTTTTGTTTTTTTAAGGGTCAGGCCCTCATCAGATTGTGGGCCCTTCAGTAACCTCGGCAGCATGCTTCTCTTAGGCAAGGAGTGGATCAGGGGCCTGGGCATGTCGGACCCCAATATGTTATGGCTCAGTTGGGCTTATGAAAACCTGGTGGACAACCCTTTGTTCCTCTTCAACACTGCAGGCCTGTTCCTGTGAGTATTCCTCACTCGTGGTGTCTGCTGGGTGCAGTGTGGATATGGGACATTTTTAACAGTCATCTCTTGTCTCTTTCCAGTGCCATTATATACATTCACATGCAAGTTTTGGATGGCCAAAAGATGATCATTGCTAGGTTACAAGAACAAATAGACAATGTGAGTATATTATTAAAGTATATTAAAGGAGTAGTTGACTTTCAGAATGAAATGTACAGATAATGTATTCACCCCCTTGTCATCCAAGATGTTCATGTCTTTCTTTCTTCAGTCGTGAGGAAATGGTGTTTTTTGAGGAAAACATTTCAGGATTTCTCTCCATACAACGGACTTCTATGGTGCCCCCGAATTTGAACTTCCAAAAGGCAGCTTCAAACGGCTGTAAACAATCACAGCCTTATCTACTTTCTCAAAAAAAAAAAAAATTACAATTTGTGTACTTTTTAACCTCAAATGCTTGTCTTGTCTAGCTCCGTGTGTACTCTGTGTAGAGGTTAAAAAGTATATAAATTATAAATATTTTTAGAAAATAACCGATCGTTTCGCTAGAGAAGAACCTTCTTCCTCGGCTGGGATCATTTAGAGCACTTTGAAGCTGTGTTTAAACTGCATTTTGGATGTTCAAACTCAGGGGCACCATAGACGTCCATTATATAGAGCGAAATCCTGAAATGTTTTCTTCAAAAAACATAATATCTTTACGACTGAAGTAAGAAAGACATGAACATCTTTGATGACAAGGGGGTGAGTACATTATCTGTACATTTTTTGTTCTGAAAGTGAGCTAATCCTTAAACACACATGATGCGGGATCATTAACACACAATAGTAATGCCTTCGTGAGCACCAAATCACAATTTCTGGTTTTGACAAGCTGTTGATTTCTTGCTATGACTTCTTAGGAGGGTGAAGATAAGAAGTTCCTTATAGCTAAACTACAGGCCCTCAATGAGGCGAGTGCTCAGCAGTAAGGTGAGCTTACAGTCTTTCCTTTTAACTAGAAATTCTCACTTTACTTTCGTTCGTGCATTAAGTTTGATGTTTGACAGATGAAAACAAATTCCACAGCTTTCAACTTTCAGTGGTTGATTTCCTTCTTGCGAACATGACTGTGTTTCCGTGACCTCATTAAGAACTTTTTTTTTTTTTTTTTATCCAGGAAGGCTGAATTCTACAGAAACTGATTTTGGAGGAATACATTGTGATAACAACTTCAAAAAACATTCCTGAGAAACTGGTTCATCTTATATAGAACTCGGACAACAGCCTTTTTGTTTGGATATTTGGTAGCGTCCCTGTTATTTAGTCATGTAAAAATATTTTGAAATGTAAATAAAAAGGTTCATTTTTGGTTATGGAAATGTTTTTGTCTGTCAGTTCTTTACGCCATTGTTCAAAGGCTATATTTTTGAGCGTTTGAGCATGTGATGATAATTTAGAACATATTTGTAAATGACATATTAATGAATAATTGCTGGAATTTTTAAATCACTATTCTTATTAATCACACAAACCTGTGAAAACGCTTGTGTCCGATGACACAAATGCAGCATTCCATGATCAAGTGTTTTTTATCCCGTGACACACTGCATTCTGTGGGAGGAGTTCCTATTATCTGTCTTGACATCCACAGTATAAAAGAGCTGTAAGTACATACTTTGGCTCATTTGGCTCCCAACATCACACATTGACTACAACAGTCATTCAGTCACCTGAGGAAGGTATGTACATTGCAGATTGTGTTTCCTTTCCTTTTGTAATTCAGCCTTTATACCCATTACATTTACATGATTAATTATTAATTATGTGGGTTTTGTAGAATTGCTTGTTTTATTGTTCTTTAGCTAATAGCTTCTTAGAATGATTGCCTCAATCATTCAGTCTGAATACGAGTAAGCACTATAAAAAAATATTTTTTAAACTTTCAGTCGTTCCTTTGCAATTATTTGTGAAATTTAGTAGCAATTAGAGTGAAAACTGTTAAAACCGTCTTTTTCTCCCCGGTGTAGAGTTTATTCAAAAATGAAATCTTCACGTTTATACATCCACATCCCAAAAGAATATGAAACATCTGTTGAATTTCAAGCATCTGGTGAATGGGTAAGATGACCAATTGTTGCAATGTTAGAAATTATTAGTTTTCAGGATCATTTTATATCAAATGCTTAAATATAAATAATATATTCTAATAAATTCTTAATCCGAACGGCTGTTAATTATGCAATTAAATCAACAGAAAAAACTGGGTATAAATAGTCCAGAAAAAATATTAGAAAAATACAATTGAAGCTTGACACAGCTTGAATTGCTTACAATGCCTTTAATTGCCACTGGCTTTCAATCTGATATGCTGCAATAGGCTCCAGACTCCCTGAGATTTGGAAAATAATGGATGGAAGTATGTGATTTGATTGATGTCTTGTCTCTCTTTTTTCATAGGACCATGGGATTGTTGTTAGAGATTTGAATCCATGTTTGACCCAAAGTGACATTCACAACTACTTTGAAAAATTTGGGACAATTACAGAATGTGTCGTAAGTACTTCTATATTTAAAAACTTTTAGTGGGGCAGATACAGTGCCTTGGAAAAGTACCTTTTTTTTTCTTCACATTTTATGTTGCTGCCTTATGTTAAACTATTTTCACACTCATACACTCCATGCACCATAATGACAAAGCAAAAACATAAATGTCACAACTTCATTAATTTATAAAAAAAAAAAAAAAGAAAAGAATCTTGTTTCTCACAGTCTGAGGGTCCTTTAGATGGTTTTATTTGCAAATTCAAAGTGTGTTTTCATGTGTCTTCACTGAGGAAAGGATTGAGTCTTGCCACACCACCATAAAGCCCAGATCGGTGGAGTGTTGCAGTAATGTTTGTCCTGTAAATTTCTATAATCCCCACATATGATCATTGCGCTCAACTACAGTGACCATCAGGTTCTTGGTCACTACTCCAGCCTAGGCCCTTCTCCATCAATTGCTCAATTTGGCCAGGAGGCCAACTCGTGATTGTTTCAAACTTCTTCCATTAAAAACAGCTAAAACCAGCCTAGGCTGGTTGGCTGGTTTTAGCTGATCAGCAGGCTGGTTAGAAGGGGTTTGGCCACTTTTCCACCACCATACCAGCTAAAACCAGCTACTTCCAGCTAAGACTAGCCAACCAGTTTTATTCAGCAGGGAACCCTGGTGAAAAAACAGCATATGCTGGGATGTTGGTTAGGTATGTTTTGATGGTGGTTTAGGCTGGTCCTTAGCTGGTCAAGGACCGGCATAAACCAGCAAAAGGACCAGCTTAAACCAGCATCAAAACCTACAGCATATGCTTTGTTTTTTCAGCAGGGAACTCTTTCCCAGATATTTGGCTTGATGCAATCCTGTCTCTGAGCTCTAGAGGCCTCGGGGCTTGGTTTTTGCTCTGATATGCATTTTCAGCTGTTAGACCTTTTATTAAGATGTGTGTGCCTTTCCAAATCATACCTATACATAGGTATAAGGGAAGAATATGTTAAATTAGGGTAATTAAGGGGTAACAAACCAGGTATGCAACCTGCAAAGAACTACATAAGTATACTGAACTTACGGTGTACGTTTCTGTAATTATAGTGTACATATTAAAGCACGTACATGTAGGGAGAACTACATTTTGATAATTGGGCATAACAACCAGATATGCGACCTGCAAAAAACTGTAACAAACCTAAGTTACGGTGTTAACAGGTATCTATTCTATTACTGTGCCAGGCATAAATCATACCTTTGCTGTATCTACACGTAAGCTTTTTTAAATTACTGGGAAAATATGTGACCCTGGACCACAAAACCAGTCTTAAGTTGCTGGGGTATATTTGTAGCAATAGCCAAAAATACATTGCATGGGTCAAAATTTTAGATTTTTCTTTTATGCCAAAAATCATTGAGAAATTAAGTAAAGTTCATGTTCCATGAAGATTTTTTGTAAAATTCCTACTGTAAACATATCAAAATGTAATTTTTGATTTGTAATATGCATTGTTAAGAACCTAATTTGGACAACTTTAAAGGTGATTTTCTCAGTCTTTTTGATTTTTTTGCATCCTCAGATTTCTGATTTCAAATAGATGTATCTCAGCCAAATATTGTCCTATCCTAACAAACTATACATCATTAGAAAGCTTATTTATTGATAAATTTAACCTTATGACTGGTTTTGTGGTCCAGGGTCACATATACTCTTGTTCCATATAATTACAGGGTAAGTGCGCCATCTGCGGGTTGTAAATTAAAGAGGCGATTGTTGTTCAACGAAGTTACAGGGTAGGTACAATACAAATACCAACGTGACCTCATAATAATTCGTATGTATTTTACGTAAAATGTGGCTCTACAAAACATACATTTATTTACATTTTTACAGACACTAAACGTACAATACTGACATGTATACATCATCTAAACATTTAACGTTTACTTAATATGAAATTATAACGTTTGTTCTGTGTGATTTCTGTAATTACATGGAACAAGAGAATACTTTCCCAGTAATTCAAAAAAGCTTACGTGTAGATACAACAAACGTATGATTTATGCCTGGCACAGTAATAGAATAGATACCTGTTAACACCGTAACTTAGCTTTGCTTACAGTTTTTTGCAGGTCGCATATCTGGTTGTTCTTTATAGGTACACTATACTTACAAAAACGTACACCATAAGTTCAGTATACTTATGTAGTTCTTTGCAGGTTGCATATCTGGTTTGTTACCCCCTTACTACTACTACTTACTACTGTAAACTAAAGCGTTACCGTTAAATCTGACTCTAAATCAACTTCTAGTTGGTGAACACAGTTTGTCCATTTTTGACCCAGGTCTTGGTTTCCAAAATGACTCAAATTGGGTTGTTTTATACATTTTAACATTTTGTCTGCAGTGTACTTACTTAGATAACCTCATATTTTTGATGATCTTTACTATGAACTTTACTGTAATTTGCAATGAACAGGTCACTATCGACAAGTCATCGGGATGGCCAAAGGGTGTGGGCTTTGTGAGATATTCATCTTCAGAGGAGGCTAAAGCTGCAGAAGAAGCTGGGCCACACTGTCTTGGAGGCTTTCACATATGGATCAACACAGTTGTTACACCAAAAGTGAGTCAATCTACTGTTTATGTTTACTAGCAGGAAGGTCTACAATCCGTGCTTAACAGACCAGCGTACAGTTGAGTTCAAAATTTTACATCCCCCTTTCAGAATCTGCAAAATGTTAATTATTTTACCAAATTAAGAGGGATCATGCAAAATGCATGTCATTGTTTAGTAGTACTTAACTGAATAAAAAATTTCAGTTAAAAGACATTAATATATAGTTCACAAGAGAAAACAATAGTTGAATTTATAAAAATGACCCAGTTCAAGTTATCATACACTTGATTCTTAATACAGTGTTCTTACCTGAATGATCCACACCTGTGTTTTTTTTATTTACTGATAGTTGTTCATGAGTCCCTTCTTTGTCCTGAACTGTTAAAACTGCCTGCTGTTCTTCAGAAAAATCCTTCAGGTTTTCCAGCATTTTTGTGTATTTGAACCCTTTCCAACAATGACTATTATTTTGAGATCCATCTTTTCACACTGAGGACAACTGAGGGACTCATATGCAACTAATAAAGAAGGTTCAGGCTACAGAAGATACTTACATGTTTCCCCGAAGACAAAATAAGTTAAATTTACCCTGATCTTCAATTTCATTGGTTCTTAATGCATTGTTTTTCCTTCTGGAGCATCAGTGAGCATTTGAACCTTCTGTAATAGTTGTGTATAAGTCCCTCAGTTGTCCTCAGTGTGAAAAGATGGATCTCAAAATCATACAGTCCTTGTTGGAATTGGTTTAAATACACAAAATGCTGGGAAACCAAACATTTGGTGGTACCTGAAGGATTTTTCTGAAGAACAGTAGGCAGTTTAACTGTTCAGAACAAACAAGGGACTCATGAACAACAGAAAGACACAAAAACATGTGGATCATTCAGGTACGAGCACAGTTTTAAGAATCAGTAGTTCAATGGAACTTGCAGCCTTAGTTGACTAATGATGCTTGTGGGAAACACACCCCTGGTTGACCAAAGGAAGTTTGCTATTAAGATAGACTGAAGGTGTGGTCACATTTACTGTTGCTCTGCAAAAGTTTGTGTGCAAAAATAAGTTATTCCAATGGTTTAAAACTTCCCCACTTAAGTTTCGCTGTTATTCAGGTTGGTCACATGAATTTGCTGCGTTGAGCAACAAAAATCAGCTTTTTTTTAAAGGGATTTCTGTCTAAACTATTGAGAAGAGACAGTGGACCTTTCTGTGTATGGAAAATTTAGCTGCAATTTTACTAATGTGATCACTCACTAGCGGTGTGTTCACGCGGGGCGTCAACGCTTCCTATTGACTTTGAATGGGTTACGTCAAGCGTCGCCGAAAAGAATTGTGGATCCGTCTGTGGCGCTTCACTGGCGTTGCTCGTGGCAGAAGTTGAGAATTTTTCAACTTCTGCCATGAGCAACGCCAGTGAAGCACCGCCGACGGAAGCGTCAGCCAATCAGGATCGCTCTATGCAAATACAGTAGCCAGCCGGCAGCCAATCACGTAACCACACCAGCTATTGCTAATGCAACCAAATTGGCGTCCATGTTGAATGACAATGAAGCTGTATCTGAGTTTTTGTTGTTGAGTTCCTGTCTAATTTCATTGGCTGATGCTGCTATGACCATGGCGTCAGTGCCAAACTTCAGCCACGCCTTCCGTCAAGCATTGACGCCCCG
This sequence comes from Garra rufa, assembly GCF_049309525.1. Taxonomy (NCBI): domain Eukaryota; kingdom Metazoa; phylum Chordata; class Actinopteri; order Cypriniformes; family Cyprinidae; genus Garra; species Garra rufa. The sequence goes on from NC_133361.1 coordinate 60,122,899, forward strand.
TGTGAACACACCGTAAGAGACACTGGCATCCCATACCAAAGGCCAGCATTCAAAACACAACATAGACTGATGACAACAGAACTGGTATTTTCAACAGGATTTCTCTAGAAATCTATTTAATCATATCCACTCATCTCAATATGGTAGTTGTTCGGACTGTTAATTCTTTTGATGCTATCAACCAATTGGTGTTGTCATGGACTCATGAAAAAGTTGTTACATGGCATTTTAAGTTCAGGTGATTGTCACAAAACAACCTGGCATTAGAACTGTTTGATTTCCCTGCTAAAACCAGCCTAGGCTGGTTGGCTGGTTTTAACTGGTCAACCAGGCTGATTTTAGCTGGTCAGCAGGCTGGTTTTAGAGGGGTTTTGGCCACTTTCCCAGACTGGCCAGGCTGGTCTTAGCTGGTCAGGCTGGGAAACCAGCTAAAACCAGCTACTTCCAGCTTAAACCAGCTAAGACCAGCCAACTAGCCCAGGTTGGTTTTAGCAGTTTTTTTTTTCCAGCAGGGTTCATAGCATGTACTGTCTTTGAAATTAATGGAAAAGCTGAACGATTGTTCTCTTCAGGAACTACAGACATCATATTATAATTCGAAATGGAGCATCACACCATCAACTCAGTTAACTCTCTTTCTCTCTCTTTCTTTTTTTCTAGCTGTCTGCCCAGAACAGATGCGACAGCCAGTTAAATACTCCTCCATGCCAATCCTTTCAAACAGACCTGTGTGTGAACTAGAAGTGGAATACAGGAGCACCGATAGTTGCTGAATGGAGTTATTTACGCTAAACCTTATCCTACCACAATGTGAACGAAATGTTTCTGCATTATAATCCAGAGTATATTTTTTACATTTTGTATCTAAGATTAAAAACTCAGTTTGATTTAACGACTGTATGACCTACTGTAAAGGATCAATTTTAAATGTATACCTGAAATGTTGAATAAATTTATTCTTAGAGCAGCTCAGAATCAGCTCTTATTGAGTCTTATTGAAAGATGTATATTGGACGTAAGTATTATCTTCATCTTTGACAACAGAGAGCTTAGAACTGAACTGATTTTTTAAACACTTATTCTGAATCTCAATTAACATGATTGACTTTGCAGCTTGATAATAATGCGAATGCTTGGAGAATATTAAAAAATTTTGACTCAAAACTATTATTACTTTTTTAATATAGAGTGTTCCTGTGGAAATCATCCTTTAAAGGCATACTCCCAGATAGCAAACGTACGTCTGCAAGATGTCTGTTAAAGATCTCTTGATCTGGAAAGCATCTGCTGTGTACAAACGTCTGGCAGACATTCTAAACCATAAATATATTAAAGACATCTAATAGATGTCTTTTTGACATCTAATAGGAAATGTCCAATAGACGTATTGCAGATGGGCAAACTACGTCTTGCAGATGTAAATGCAGATGTCCAAAAGACATCACCGAGATGTTTGTGTGCTATCAGGGTTCTGATTCTGTAAACAGTTCATACACATATCAATTGAAAAATTTGAAATACTGTAGGAATACTTCAGTTAGTTTTTGCTAAACTCTAAAATCTGCACATATCTATCATCTCAGTTTAAACTTGGTGAAAATACCATGCTATTTGTTCACACTCGAACTATGTGAAAATAGTATTGCCACCATTAGCCGAATAGGTCTATTACAAACTTAGCTACAAAGATCACATTTGTTTTAAACAAGCTGATATGTGACCAAGGAGCTCTTAAAATATGTGACCCTGGACCACAAAAGCAGTCAGAAGGGTCAGTTATTTGAAACTTTCCATTGGTGTATGGTGGTCTGTTAGGATAGGACAATATTTGGCCAAGATACTACTATTTGAAAATCTGGAATCTGAGGGTGCAAAATAAATAAATTAATAAAAATGAGAAAATCACCTTTTGTCCAAATGAAGTTCTGAGAAATGCATATTACTAATCAAAAATTAAGTTTTGATATATTTACGGTGGGAAATTTACAAGATATATTCATGGAACATGACATTTACTAAATATCCTAATGATTTTAGACATAAAAGAAAAAAATCTAATATAATTTTGACCCATACAATACTTTTGGCTATTGCTACAAGTACCCGTGCTACTAAAGACTAGTTTTGTGGTCCATGGTCACAATATAGGTAGAGTGGGGGAAAACGCCCCCCTGGGGTAAAACGCCCCCCTACCTGTTTTTCCCAAAATAACCACTAGAGAAAATCAAGATACATTTTCACTGTTGCTATGCACTACGTTGACAACGGGGATAAACAAATCTCCTTGAAAAAGCTGACACCAGCGACGTGTTTGAAGAGAAGAGGATTTCATGGAAAATGCTATAATTTTCAGATATTAGTAAACAAGTGTTTAAGAGAATATTGTTCTGTAGGATACCACAGTGATGTATGATAGATGAATAGTGAAGTCTGTAGTTTGAGAGGATATGTTATTTATAAGGAATATAATTGTATTTAAAAAAAAAAAAAAAAAAAAAAAAGACATAGCTTGTGGGGTAAAACGCCCCCTACGCTGAGGGGTAAAACGCCCCCCAGAGGGCATAGTTTCTCTCTATTATAATTACTATAATAACATATTTCTGTCTATCAAATCCTTTGTTTTACACTTAATGCTGTATAACTAGGTGGTGAAATCAAAATATTTGAACACAATAAAAAAATTACCTCAACATATTTGTTTGCATGGCTTAGTTATATGTATAAATATAAATGTTAAAAAAATTTGATATTTTGGACATTCCTCAAATAAATATTAATATATATACATGTTGATACATTACTTGCCTTTTACTTTTAGAGATTAAAAACTACAGTCTGTTCATTTTGCTGTTGATCTATGAAGAAAACTGGTTGGTAATAAAGGGGGCATTTTACCCCACTGCTGGGGCAAAACGCCCCCTTTGTACAAAAATATGTTCAGTCAAAATACTAATTAATTATGAAGGCTGAGCAATTTTAATATTTGGTGAATAACTCCTGCCATAGTCACTCAAAACCGGGATGGCAGTTCTATAGTCACATTTATGTTTTGTTTCACTGTAATGTCACATTTTCCTTAAGGAGGGCGTTTTCCCCCACTTTACCCCTATATATATATATATATATATATATATATATATATATATATATATATATATATATATACATACATACAATATAGCTGTCTGACATTAAGAACGTTAATAACATGATCATATTTCGGAAGAACGAAGAAATTTCCATCAAATATTCTCTATAAACGCTTAAAAGCCATTCGTGTTTTCGTTCTGTATTACTTTGCTAGAGGGCAGCAGCAGCCTGTCCGATTATATGCCATTCAGCAAACGAAGAAGTAGATTCAGGAGCTCAGCTTTTATGACGACAACGTGACAGAATGGCGAACGCGGGAAATGAAGTCGTGTTTAAAAAGGTATATTTCAATACCTTTCACTGTTTACGTCTTCAAGTCTGTAACGTACAGTTTACAATAAGGTGTGAAATCGAACGTATTAGTATCAGTAGCGTTTTCATGATGCGACGTTGTTGCACTGTTTACTGTTTAAATGTCTTACATTTGATCTGTTTTAGGAAACTGTTTCCAAACTTTTGACACGCTCTTTTAAGGAGGATAAAACCAAAGGTGAGACAGTTATTTTTTTAGGAGATAGTTATCCATACACAGGGTTAACAGTGTTATATTTGCTTCACTTGTCAGCGTGTGGCCGAAATAGAGACGTTATTGCTCAAGAAACTATGTCATATATTTGCAGCATCATATTCAAGTCAGTCTCTTGGTTTCCTGTCATAATGTCAAAACACACGATGTTCTTGTTCTTCATTTTGTGGCCAGCAATGTGTTGCTACTTATACATATCCAAACAATAAAACAAGACCCTTTGTATTCCCAGCTAATGTAAAACACTGATTGTTTAATAATGCAACTGAGTTTAGTTTCTGTCTTTTGCTTGGTGATACAGTGATAGAAAACAGAACTAATGAAATCATCTGTAGACCATATTTTGTCAACCAAAATAAGTATGTGGTCTTATGGGTGTTTTCACACCTAGTTTTTTACCACTCCCAGCGGTCTTGACTCTTGAGCCACTATATGTGTATTTGAACACTACTCATGATCTCAGAGTTTGGGTCTATTTTTGGTAATCTGCCCTACCCAATGCATTGTGCATTCAAATCATTTGAGAAAGATTCTATTTTCAAGTTGAATGCGTGTGAGTGGCACTGCAAAGTTGTAATTACAATTGGGAAAACTCAGAACTTTCTTTATGCCCAGAGTTAAAATAACTAATATTCTTAATATTGTTTTTTGTTTACAATAAAACTAAGTTGCATGGACAAAATGTAGAAGTATTTTACAGTTTGAATAGAATATGTAATGATTTAATTTACAGCACCTTTATTAGTTGAATAAAATAATATAGCAGAAACACGCATTTAAATTACTTTTTTATTTAAAAATTTAATACGATTTTTTTTTGAAAAGGTACACCTGATGTCAAAACTGTGATTCCTAACTCGTAAATACGAACTTTCAAGATGGACTTGAATGCACCAAAAGGTCACTTGCAGATAGCTTCACTTCAACTCAACTGAGTTTGGTTCATTTAAAGTGTTCTATTAAACCACCCCTACAATATAAACCAGTTCAAGTGGTTTTGCTTATGTGTGAGAGAAAGAATAAAGACGTGAGTTCAGGCACCTGTACAGCATTCAGTTTGGAAGTTTGTCTTCCACAGTCAGCAGTGATGCTGTCGTACTTGTAGCAGAGATGCTGAAAGTATTTGTTGAAGGTGAGGCAAACTTTACACATGCAGGCATTTTCTACTTTGTTGCAGTACAATGTAACAGTTTCCTTTAGTATTATAACAATTGTCTGTATGCTACAGAGGCGACGCGCAGAGCTGTTAAACAGGCCGACAGTGAGGACTGCGACACTGTTGACATTGAGCACTTTGAAAAGATTCTGCCACAATTGGTGAGTTGAAATATTTGTAAATGGTATAAATACGGTTGAGGTCAAAAGTTTAAATACACCTTGCAGAATCTGTTAATTATTTTACCAAAAAAAGAAGGATTTTTATTTACTACTGACTTTGACATAAAAGACATTTACATATATTCCACAGGAGAAAATAATAGTTTAATTTATATTGATTCTCAATACTGTGTTGTTACCTGAATGATCCACAGCTGTGTTTTTTTTTTTTTTTTTTTTGTGATGGTTGTTCATAAGTCCCTTGTTTGTCCTCAACTGCTTGCTGTTCTTCAGAAAAATCCTTCAGGTCCCACAGATTCTTTGGTTTTTCAGCATTTTCCTGTGTTTGAACTAGGGGTGTGACGAGACACTTATTTCGCAAGACGAGATGAGATTTTGGGGTCACGAGAGCAAGACGAGACGAGATTTTTTTTTTACTTTTTAAAATATATCCTCAATGATGAAATGTATAGGGGAAAATAGTATTTTATTTAACAAAAAACACAAAATGCAAAAAAAAAAATCTAGGTGCATTTTGATATGAACTTGTACTTTATGAAATTAAACTTATATTTTAATGAATTATGTGCAGTAATAAAAATGTAAACTAATGCTGCATGATTCTGGGTAAACTGAAAAACGATTTTCTTTTATAAACTGGAGATCACGATTCTGAAGAAAAAAAAAGGATTAGAAATCTAAACAAAATTACATAATTTACTAGTGGTTCTGAAATAATGTTCATTGCTTAAGTCTGGAAAAAAAAGAAAGAAGGACCCCGTGTCTCAATTTATAAAGACTTGTTTCACTATTGGAATCTCTTTAATATAATTCAGGGCCTGTCCACACGGAGACGCGTTTCGCTGTATACGTATACATTTTTTATCGTATTGGCGTTTCATCCACACGGATCTGGCGTTTTAGGAGACTGAATCCGCTATTTTTTGAAACCGGGTCCCAAAGTGGATAAATCTGAAAACGACACCTTCGCGGTTTCGTGTGTACAGCCAATCCGTATATTTTGTGAAATTATGATGTCATAACATCACGTGTCGGCTGCGTCAACAATAATGGCGGACTACATGATTGTGTTCGTGTTGCTACTAAGCCTACTACCTTTATTACAGCAAAATCTATTGCTTCTATGCAACTGTTATGAGCAACAAGCGATAATGTTCGCCATCTTCGTCGTCTTCTTCTTAGTTCGTATACAGCGCGCAAGGTTATGCGCATGCTCAAAGTCTTCTTCTCCATGTATAGCGTATTTCTATGGCAGAATTACAGCACCCCACACTGGTCTGGCATATATACCACACCGTTTTCAGTGGTTTCGTGTTTACGGAAATTTTTTTTAGAACAAGAAAAAAAATTATCGGATAGGGAACGCACCGGCTTCGTGTGGACGGAGTCTCAATGATAAATACTTTTTTAAAACGTGCAGTTGTCGCCATCTCCTGGCGAAGAGAATAACTGTTGCTCTACATACGTGTTATACTTTCGTTTTGATCGCTACTGTAGACAATAAGGCCTGGTTTCGCAGACAAGGCTTAAGCCTAGTCCTAGACTAAAATGTAAGTCTGAGTTGTTTCAACTGAAATAAAATTGCACTGATTGATTTTAAAATATATCAGTGCCTTTATTTTGTCTCAAGATGAACACCAGTAATGTTTTTTTCTTAGCATGTTTATAAAAATTACTTAAATGTCCTAATTGAACTACGGTCTAATCCTGGCTTAGTCTAAGCCCTGTCTGGGAAACCGGGCCTAAGTGTTTATATCCAAACGGTAAGCTTTTATCCCAGTACTTATGTTATTTAAATTTCTGTAACAAAGACATAATGATGATTATGTGGTTAAAAAGACTGTTTGTGTTGCTTTCTGAAACCACAGAAGTAAGAATGCAGATTTGTATGTCTTCAATAACTTTCACATCGTAAGCGTCAGTGGAGCGCATGAAACAGTTGTAATAGACATCGCTGAATCATTGTCATTCATGAATAAGATCGCATGGGTGTTTGAATAGAGATTGTGATATTTTAACTATTAGTCATGCAGCTCTAATGTAAACACTGCACAATGCTTTGCCATGATATCGTCGTTCTCGCGAGAACAGTCAGATCTCGCGGGACACATCGGAATATCGCGAGATCTCTAATTTGAACACTTTCCAACAATGACTGTATGATTTTTGAGATCCACTGAGGACAACTGAGGGACTCATATGCATCTATTACAGAAGGTTCAAACACTCACTGAAGCTTCAGAAGGAAACACAATGCATTAAGAACAGACGGTCCAAACTTTTTGCATTTGAAGATCAGGGTAAATTTCACTTATTTTGTCTTCTTGGAAACATCTTCTGTAGCTTCTGAAGGGCAGTACTAAATGAAAACAAAAATGCGATTTAGGCAAAATAAGAAATAAATTACACACCTTCATTTTGTTCAAAAGTTAATGCGTCTTTTTTCTTTCTAAAACACCAGTGAGCGTTTGAACCTTCTGTAATAGTTGCATATGAGTCCCTCAGTTGTCCTCGGTGTGAAACAATGGTAAACCCAAGAATTTGTGGTGACCTGGAGGATTTTTCTGTTCAGGACAAACTCATGAGACTCATTAACAACTATCACTAAAAAAATATCATGCATATTTGTATGATCCCTCTTTTTATTAAATTCTTGATGTGTTTTACACTTACTGTTACACATACTAGTTTGTGTGTGTTTTTGTGCTTTTAATAAATCTCAAAATATCTCACAGTCTATTAATGTTAAATTCCCTTTGCTCCATTGCAGCTTCTTGACTTTTAATTTCACTGAGGAGCCAGCAGATGGCGACCTAACCTAGTTCTGCTGAACATCCTCATCCTGGGTTTCACTTCATACTGTATATGCGCACATGCTTTAAACTTATTTTGCCAGTGTATTAAATTGTGATAAAGTGTATTAAATGTATGACTGATTAAAGTAAAAATGTAACAGTTAAAAAGTTATTTTACATTTCATTTACTCCATCTCTTTAATGCTCATTGTTTTGTGGTTTAACTATGCACCGCCAGCAGTGTTCTCTGAAGACGGGCCGATTGGAATGCCTGCTGGGTAACAGCGCTGTTACTGCCTCCTAGTAAAGAGGTCTCGAGTCTCACCCCGTGGCTCTGTAGGCCACCTGTGCTCCGCTCAGCGGCAGGTGCTTCCAGCATGCTTTGCCCCGCTCCCCCATCAAAGCCTCTTGAAGCAGTTGGAATTGATTAAAGTAATAAGGGAGGCAGCAAAGACCCTTAGATGATGACAAGTGGCAGGAAAAAGAAGCACCCCCCTCCGGCCACTTTGAAGTTCCCCCCTTCCCCTCGCTGTCCTGCAATGTGGTATAGTTGAAGGTGTCACAGAGGTGAAAGGGCACAGGGCGGAATGTGTGTGTGTGTGTGTGTGTGTGTGTGTGTTTGCGTCTGTGTGCGAGTGTGTGCGCGGAGAGAGTGTCAGCCTGTTAAAATTATTGCGACCACACGCATAGCTGTTCAGTTTTAGTGGAAGCATAACAAAACAAATTGGAACCAAAGAACATGACACAGGAAGAGAGGGTGTAATTTTGAGTGTAAATAAACAAGATGTTGAGTCGCTCTAGGGGGCTCCCGGGCTTTCATCACGGAAGAGAGAAAGCTTTTTGCTCTGATAATTGCACTCTTGGAGTTAGTCGAACATGCCGCCACTGAGATGTTAAGGGGTTTGCTTAAATGGGTTTGTTATTGGATAAGCAAAGGAAAAGGCAAGATCAACATGCTGGATTTTATTAGATCATGTAGTTAAGGGCAACAGCAAGACATATTGCTTGTAAGTTGGATACAAAAGCTTATTTGCTATAATGGGGGTTCCCTTGTTCATGTAAAAACGGGGTCGTTGTATGTGATTTACAGGTTTGGAAAATTAATTTAACCGTGTGTATAGTGTGTAATATATATATGTATATATATATATATATATATATATATATATATAGAATTGCTTAGCTTTAAATATTTATTAGCCTAGAAATTGCTTTTAGTGAGTATGTCTATAAAAATTGAGGAAATCTAGATCATGCACATCATGTTATAATGCATATTATTGTGCTTTTTACAATTGAAAATAACTGCTTTATAAAATCATGCACCCTTACCCTGCTGAAAAACAAACAAACAAAAACAGTTAAAACCAGCCTAGGCTGGTTGGCTGGTCTAAGCTGGAAGTAGCTGATTTTAGCTGGTCAGGCTGGGAGACCACCAGCTAAAACCAGACTGACCAGCTAAAACCATCTGGGAAAGTGGCCAAAACCCCTCTAAAACCAGCCAACCAGCCTAGGCTGGTTTTAGCTGTTTTTTTCAGCAGGGTAATCTGATAGTATGAGCAAAAGCGAATGTGATGTAAAAACACAATTGCAAGCATGCATCTCATCTTGAACAGTGTTTGTATACTAATTCATTCTAACTAAGAGCGTGTCTACATTCGTAATTGCCCATTTTATTATCGGTTTTGTGTTAATTACAGGTTTATAGCATTGAACTGAACATTTTGACCCTTTCCCTTTTGAGAATGTTTGTCAATGTTTCAGAATGAAACAGCTTTTACCTTCAATAAAGGTTGCAAGTTGGAAATCATTAAAGAGGTTCATCAGTATGTGTCATATTTACCATTTGTGAAAAAGTTAATTTAATAGCAAAGCATCTTTGTTTAATTATCGTGGGTGGTTCTGTGTTTCAAGAACGTCTTTGCTTATATATGAGTCATTGGGAGTTATTTCAAACGACTGATTATTCTAAAAGTCTTAGTGTTAATTATGCAGAATTAGAAACAAATTTCTGATTCCGTTACAGATTTTTGTTCAGCATTTGTAGCCATTTCATGCAGTCTTGACAATGATGATTGTTTAATGCTGTCACTAAAATCATTTAGATTTATCACTTTCCACATCTTTATGGTATATGTGTCTGTTGTGAGAACGTATTTCTAGCCTGTCCATTTTAGTTTCTTGTTTGGCATAAATGATCATTGTAACTCTCTGTGCATCTTAGTGGAACAAATTACCTCTGAAGGCAGCATTATTGAACATTTGAAAGTAGTTAAGACAAGAATGGAGGAGTGGGTTGAAAAGAGTAATGAGTTAAAGCTTTTCTTGATCCTACATTAAAGACTGGGAGTGTCAACAGCCATTCCAGACGCTTTGGAGAAGCTCTGGAGCACTTAGCACTTTCCCTGGGAGACAGAGACTGATCCGTCTCCAATTCGGCAGTAGAGCTTGGATGGCTTTACACATAAGTCAGTATTCAGGTTTGTGAGTAAGGCAGTGAATTAGATATGATGTTATGAAGGCAGGAGTTACTACGGCGTGGCATTCTGACTAGTCAGGAAATCAATCTTTTACAGTAGCTCCATGGGATTTCACCCCCCAAATTTCCTTTGATGTATTAGTAAATCTCATTAAAAGACATAACACAGAGAACATCTTGATCGCTTTGTCATTTCTGGCAAAAACATTAACTCCTGGAATAGTTCCTTTAAGGAATGTTCCAGGTTCAATACAAGTTAAGCTCTAGTGTGGCGGCACTTTAATTATTTAAAAAGAAAAAATGTTTAGACAAAATTGTGTTGCTGACATGAATGAAAAACTTACCTTGTTTACCCACTTCACAAGATCACAGCATTGAAGCTAAACAATTGTAAATAACTGCACAGACAGGGGGTCTCATTCACTAAAAAGTTATATGCATACTGTGCAAATAAGGAACACAACTGCCAACAATATTCTTAATATACAAAGAAAAAAAAATAGGTTAGGAAGTTATTTAGGGAACAGGAGAAATGTGGGTATATTGCTTCCGAAACAATATAGCATATAAGTTCTATGAAACCATTTGATGCTCTTTTTTTCCATGCTTCGTAAAGCTTGAAAAAATCAGTCCTCATTCAGTGTCAATGCGTTCTTTCAGAATTTTTCTTTGTATGTTCCACAAAAGAAATTAAGTCAACAGTTTCTGGAATTAAATGACTGTGAGCAAATGATGACAGTTTTTATTTTTGAACACTTGTTCTAACACCTGTGTTGTAGTATAAGGTCAGAATTAGACTTGAGACTGTCTCTAGTCCAAGTTTAAGGGAATACTTCCATGTTCTTGGTCTTGTCGACTCGGGAGCATTTGGTCTGGCTCCTGGTTTGGGCTCAACTACTACAACACTACAGATATATTTTGTGGTCCACACCAGCACGTGTGATCTGATCTGGCTCTGGCTTCCCAAAGGAAAGCATATTTACACTGTTTGAATCATTCAGACTCTCTTCAGGTCTCTGTCTTTACTTGGACTCAGCTTGCTCAGGTCATGAATGAGCTGGTCTCGGCTACGACTTTGACTAACACTAAAATACATGTAATTTTAGTCTTTACTTCTAATAAGACAAGTATTATACCCCTTGTTTTTGTTTGTAAATAGCTTTAGTATGTTCTGTTGCTGAGTGACGCCACACTGAAACAGTCGCCATGAGACTGATGTCATTGAGTTCTTTATTTATTTTCTTTTTCAGGCTCTATATTATTAGGCAGCTTGTCTAAGTCATAAAATGTATGCCAATCTGATCCAACAATTGTCGTCTTTATGTTGAACATGAGCTGGCAAAAATTTCAAAGCGAATGTGAAATAAGTCTGGCACTTTAGGTTCTCCATAAAATTTGCAGCATATACATAAGACATAGTTTTCTGTCAAATTTCCAATGGTTGTATAATTTGTCAATCAATTTGAAGACCATATTCGTTCAGAGTGTAGAACACTCATTATGGTCAAAGATAAGATAATACATTTGGAAAGACCTACATAAAGTGTTCTGTGGTAATGCATGGAGAGGAGCTCACTGTTTGTCTTTGTGACCTGAGCCGGGGCCACAAGCAGCCTTAACCTGGCCTCTAAGGGGCCTTTCTCCAAAGACGGGCTCTTTAACCGGGAGACTCGTGCTCTGTGTTTGTGCTGATAAGAACATACCTGGCATCTTCAGACAGTAGGGCACTTTGCTGGGATCATTCCTAAGTGCTTTTGGCGCTTGGCTGTTTGTCTGGGGCTGAGGTCGGACCTCTGCTGTGCTCTACCTATTGGCTGGTGCTCTCAAAGCCATGGGGGGGCGGAAAAGGCTCTTCCGGAACAAGCGAGGTGGATGATGGGGTCACCGACCTTAGCTTGCAGCTGAGGAGGGGAAAAAGTGCACAAGAGTTGAACAATTAGGCTGTAGACTGGGCTATTTCTGGAGCCACTCTGCCCTTTCCTTTGCTAGTAACCACTGTGAAAGTACCACTAGATGCCTGAGGCGCATGCAGTAACAACAAGGTAATCCTCTTACATAACACCAGCCAGTAAGTGCCTGTCCATCAATTAGTTTTGGGGAGGCCTCTAAAAATAAAGAGCTGCAGTGACGTCAGAAGGTTAGAAGTGACTGGGGCGACGGGTAACCCAAATTAGAAGTGATTTGACTGGAGGTTAGCAGAGCACTCTATTTTTAGGTCTTTCAAAGGTTGAAAATACCACTGAAGAGGCCCTGTATGTACTTGTCCAAAGCTTAGTAGACCTAGTGCATCATAATGTCATGTGCTCCAGATCATGAAAGGGAAACGGCCTGGTGAAATTTGAAAAGGAGCAACTAATGACTAAAATCTCTTTAGGAGCCTGCAGGGCGCTTGTGGTGAACACAGTATGGCGTCACACCATAGTTAGACCTCGTCGCTAAGAGCTAAGTTTGGCGCAGTATTGTTTGAAAAAAGTATCGGATTGTAACTCATCACTATTTTCTGCATTCATATATGGAAATTTAGTTTAATGGCGGTATATGAACTTTTATGCATTTGGCAGATGTTTTTTTTTATTTTTTTTATCTGAAATAACGTACGTATATAGTTTTTTTTTTTTTTTTGCGGGAATCTAATCCATGACCTATCAAAACCCTGTAGTGACATTTCCACAAAATGGCATTATGTTGCTTCTTGTATGTTTCGTGACACTTTGAGTGGTGCAAAAATTGCTGTTATTTATTATTTAGTTATGTCTGTAACAGATGTGTAAACCTGGCAACATTTAATTACTTTGTTGCTTCTTGAACACTTTGCATCATTTCCAGGGAGTGGTGCTAAAAGGGAGTGGTGCCACCTATACTAATCCCTATACCCTAAACCTAACAGATAGTGTTAACAAAAGCAAACATGAGATAAAACCACATTTCCTGAAGCAGCTATGTCATTTTAGCTTGCTTCTACAAGTCTTTGAGCTCTTTTTGTCATGGAATACTCTGGGACTTTGCAAATGATCCAAGTGCAGCTTTTAATGAAGAGTCCAAAAACCGTAACGAACAAAAGCAAAATAACTAAAAGCACCAGCAAGAGACAGATGTTAGCAAAAATCCACACAGAAACAGTGCAAAACTACAGCATCTAATGCTAAATGAACAGGGTATAAATAGGGGGAACTAACAGGGCTAATGACCACAGCTGGAAACAATGAGACCATATAGACCAAGCAAAGGGTGATGGGAAATGAAGTCCACAAGCAATAGGCAATGATCTGGGAGTAGTGTCCTCTGGTGGCTGTCATGGGCACTCCAGCAGATGGATGTGACAAAATACCCCTCATAAGGAGTGGATTCCAGACGCAGAGGGAGGTGGAATGGAGGCAAATCAGGGGGAGGGATGTGGGCCTAGAGCTAGAGGTAAACCAGGTCAGGGCCAGCAAAGCCAGAGGCCAGGGTGGAGCTGGCAGAACTGAAGACCACCACAACAGAGTAGACAGAACCCGAAGATCCCCACAGTAGAGCAGACAACCACCACAGCAGAGCAGACAATACGATCCCGAAGATCCTCATGGTGGGGCAGATGACCACCAAGGTGGAGCTGAGGACCACTTCAGCTGAAGGTGCGGGAGAACCACCAAGATGGCTCAGATTGGGCTGGAATAGAGAGTACAGAAAGGTTAACAGCGGCCTCTGCGGATGTAACAGGACAAACGGAGAGTTCAGGAATGGCCACGCCACATGGCCATAACAGGACAAATAGAAAGTTCAGGAACTGCCTACTTGGCCATGACAGGAAAGGCAGAGAGTTCAGGAGTGGGCGCCACTGCCCAGAGTGGAGCCTCAGGAGGTTCTGCAGCCAAAGATGCCACCTCAGGAGGAACTGGAGCGTGCTCAGGAGTGGACTCCTGGACTGAAACAAGCTCAGGAGTGAGCTCAATAAAACTGAGTACTGGATTTATGGACTAGAAGGGGCTCTGGAGCGGACTCATAGATGGGAGCGAATTCTGAAATGCACTCGTAAACTTGAGTGGCCTCTGGAGTGAACTCATAGATCAAAACTGACTCTGGAGCAAGCTCTGGAATGAACTTGTAGACTTGAGTGGGCTCAGGAGTGGATTCATAGACTGAAGCGGGCTCGGGAGTGAACTCGTATACTGGAGCGGGCTCGGGAGTGAACTTGTATACTGGAGCAGGCTCTGGAGTGAACTCAGACTGGAGCAAACTCTGGAGTGAACTCATAGACTTAAGCAGGCTGAGGAGTGGACTTGAAAGATTGGTGTGGTCTCTGGAGTGGAAGCACCTAGTGTCTTTGGAACACCTGATTGTCTTCAAGTGTAATGTTCACGAGGACCGGGAACACAGGAGTGGTGTGATGGTTGAAAACTGTAGCGTGATATCACTGATGGTTGGAGGTTCTGATTTGGTGGCCATGACAGCTGGAGGCTCTGCCGTGGCGGGCGTCTTATGAAGAGACTCCCTAGAACTACTTTCTTTGGAACGGGCTCTAAAACTGCTTTTTCTAGATCGGGCTCTGGATTGACAAGAGTGGACCTTGCTGCCCTCCTCCTTCTCGACCTCCTCATGATCGTGGGAATCAATGAAGGTTCCTGAACTTCACTTGCCAAGGGCGGTGGGGATAGCTGCAAGTACCTTGAAGTTTCAGAGATCCAACGATTTTACAAGCTTCATCTCCCAATGCAGTAGGGATTTATCCAGGCAGAGGTTAAAAACATCCTTAATGTACGCAACTTGACTACCCAGCCTCTCTGTCCTTGTCCAGAACTTCTGGGCGAAAGTCCGCACCTTCATTTCCTGTTAGCAAAACCTACACAATAACACAATGCAATACTACAGCATCAAATACTAAATTAACAGTGTATAAATATGAGAACTGACAAGGCTAATCACACAGCTGGAAAAAAATGAGACAAGATAGACCAAGCAAAGGGTGATGGGAAATGAAGTCCACAAGCAATAGGCAATAGGCAATGATCTGGGTGGAGTGCCCTCTGGTGGCTGTCATGGGCACTCTAGCAGATGGCTTTTACACTTTTATTGTGACTTGTTTTATAGAAGTTGTACCTCATGCATTGCAAGTGATATACTGTACCAGGTGTGCTACTAAGCAAGTTTACTGTGACAGAAAAGCTATACATATGGAGCTGGTTATGTGGCATAAATGTTAAACACACTCCATATCTTTTGCTCTGCTGATACTCTGAAATTGACTACCAAATGACAGGGCCAAATGCCATTGGTTCTTGTCACAAGACTTTATCATTTGAGAATTGTGAAAACAGTTTTTGGTCTCCAACACTTTTCATCTCTTCAAAAGTGTTAGGACATAAGGATGAGCCCTTTAGAATAGAACACACAATAGACTTGATCACATGAATTACACAGTTACTGAGGATGTGCCTTGTTGCTTTTTGTAGATCACTCACATGTGGATTATATGAGATTTTCCTTGCAACAAATTTATGTACCTGCTGAGCTGAAATGGCATTCATGCCAGATGGCTTTATATATGAATCTGAAATGATGGAAGTCTCATCTGTGAAATACTGGGAATGTGAATACTTTACATTAATGTTAGTGACTAATGTTTTG
>NC_133361.1:60139290-60188506 GCF_049309525.1 Garra rufa
CATTTTTTCTTTCATATGAAGACACTTTGGTTTGTCAAACCTTACCTCTGTGTAGTTTGCAAAGTTTTTAATGGCTAGTGTTGATATTACATCTACTGTTGCATATAATCACAAATTCAATAGAATCTTTAACTGTCATCTGTATTTTGCTTTGAAGTTCTCCTTAAGAGGTCATATCTGCACCTTGGTGATGACTTTAATTTAATCAACACTGAGTAACAACAACTATAAACTAACCTCTATAGAAATGGCTCAGGTTTAATGAGGTTGTCCCTAAAGTAACTGCCATGCCATCTCAGCCAAAGGCAGCTTCCTAAATCCATCTCCCCAGGCAAGAAGGTTCCTAGGAGCACCATCACCTCTCAAATTGCCACCTGCTGTGTTTTCACATTACCTAATTTTGTGTAGGAATGCATTTGTGTATATTACGCCTACATATATAAACACAACTCACTCCCACTCTCTTGTAAACAAAGAGCATAAAATAACAAAGGCATCATGCGAGCCCCTTGTCAAATTTAAGATGGGACACATAGTTTAGTCTCACACAGAGTCCTCCGCCCCCCAAGGCCTGTTGGTATTGCTTTGATTCTTTATTTCACACCGTGTCCTCTCTTGTCTCTTAACCAGCTCCCCCAGCCATTAAGTCCAGCTGATGGGAGACTCTTTTGTCCAGTAGCACCCAGGCAACGACATCAAAGGATCCAGGGTACAACCAAAGAGCTGCCCTAAAAACAAAACAAATTAAAATGTAAAATAAGAGTTCCAAAGAGGTTGCTGAAAAGGACACAAGCTAGGAGTGAAAAAGAATGATCCATAATTGGCTGCTTGAACACTTTCAGGCTGAATGGACAAGAAGTTTGACTTGAGAGCTTTGGAGAAAGATACAATTTTCAGCGAATAATGATTCATATTAGGGGTGTGACAATAAATCGTTCTGATTTGATTTTACGTATGTATCGCGATTCTCTTTGGAATTGGAATCAAGCTTAGGTTTTTAGCAGCAGATGGTGCTCTAGGCTAGTTTTTAACCACATGCTTAAATGCTCACGAAGAAGAACGCCTGTGCGTTTGGTGGTTAATGTACTTGCACCTCTGCTTTTAGGATGCGAGATGAATGTAAACACGGCTCACTGATTACTCTTGTAATTCACTTCAACCTTTTCGAACTTTACGCAAGGAGAGTACGGCTGTTTCTAAAGCATGCAGTGCTATCTGCTGTTAAAAACTATGCTCAGAATCGATTCAAGAGAGAATCACGATATGTTTTCGTAAAATGCAGAGTCAATCCACCAATCGAGTTATCGTCACACCTCTTGTATGGGCTACTTTGTATGCAGGATCTCCTGGGACCAGTGTTGAGGGCAACGCATTAAGTAATTTGAATTATGTAATGTGATTACTTTTTTCAAGTAACTAGTGAAGTAATGCATCACTTTGAATTTACTCAAAAAAAGTAAAACCAGTTACTTTGTTTTCCCATTTATTGACTGACCCGTGTTCAGAGAAACTAGGAGTAAGTGCAGAGGTGCTGTGTGCATTGTATAAACATGATGTTACTGTATTTCTAGGCTAAATGTGAACATGAATTTACTCATCTCACTTGCATAAAAACAATTTCAGTATTCCTCAAAATTAAAATCTAAAAACAGTGAAAAGCAAACTCAGAATATGAGGCAAACCTGCAATAGTTGGCATTTTATTAATCAATGTCTTTGCTGCTGACCTTCAATGATCCAACTCAACCATACTAATAAGCAAAAATGACCTAACAAAGATAACTTTTTTAAAAATATAAACAAACAAGCAAATCCAGACCAGATGAGAAAAAGTAACTGAAAAGTAATGCAAAACATTACTTTCAATAAAAAGTCACTTAACTAAGTATTGCAATTAGTTGCTTTTTTAGGGAGTAACGCAATAATGTAAAGCATTACTTTTAAAATTAACTTTCCCCAACACTGCCTAAGAAAAAAGAAAGTAATGTGTGTGAGTAAATTTTAATCAGAATTTAAATTTGAGTCTGCTGTTCCTTTAAAGACAATCCCTGAATTACCAACTATAAATAGAGATCTTAAGATCTTTGAGATTTGTTTTTCCATTGATCTCTCGGGGAAGACTCTAGCATGCATCCTTGTAAAAGACATCCATGTCTGTTGTCCGCCCTTAGGGCTGGTTTCCCGCTCTAATGCTGGCACCAGGTTGCCAACCGATGTTGTGCAAGCCCTCTATTCAGTCCGACGACAGAGACGCTCCTCCATCCGGGCCCAGCTTGTAATTAAAAGTCCAGACCTCAAAGAGCACAACATTTCAATCTTAATGGTAGGCTTCTTTCCAAGGCCCTAGTTTAATACTAACGCAACACCCATAAACCAGTGATGTGGACAGAAAGGAAGAAAGATATTAAGACTACAAAGTGCTCGCGTCCCATCTCGGATTAGAGGTTTGCTGTCCCTTTGTAGTACTAAGTGGTAGATGCACACAATCAAAAATAATAACTTCATTTGAGTCTCCCTTATTGTCTTGTCCCTCGCTCTATATTAAGACTGCACAACAATGTTCAAAAGCAGCAACAGGAAAATGTCTGGGAGAAAATTAATGCATTTCATGTTTAGAGAGCGTGTTGTGCGATTAAGGGAAGCCCACATCAAATGGTGCGGCTTCAGAAAACCACCACTTGAAAAACAAGGCGCTTCTTCTTTGTGGAACTGTGGAGAAAAGAGGAGGTGTTGTTTTTAGAGAGGACCAAGCCCATGTTAACAGTTTCCTGGAGTGATATGAGTCAGGAGACATATACAAAACAGAGACATGTTGAATAAAGAGCAGGCATGCAAATTGTCATTTGCTCAAAGAGTTAAGCAAGTGTAACAAAGCCATCAGCAAATTCAAACAGTATGAAGCGATGTCAAAACTTCAACTGTACAGTTGCTTAAACATAAATAGCAACCTAACTTGGACACACAGTGCTATAAAGTGTATTCTGAGAACGCTGACAGCAGTTTTTGACGTTATTTTTATCTTTGTGTGTGTGGCAAGGTGAGGACAGGTCCAGAGTCTCTAATTTTCATCTCAATATTGTAGCCACATGTGTGAGGTTATTTACTTTGTTTTTGACTGGTGGAATTTCATGAATCAGACCACAACTTAAAAGCCTAAATTATTAGCATGTTGTTTTTCTCCTCCGCAACTGTGCACACTTTCCTATTGAATAAATAGGCTAATACACATGTACACACTTATAGTGGGGCCCCGACGAGCCTTTAGGTGAGGGGATGGCAAGTTTATTTTTAGAGGCCTAATCATGGAAATCTACTCATTAGACATTAAACTTCGGGATCACGTCAACCACATCAGAGGAGAACGTAGGTCAGGAGTGGTCACACGGAGGCTTTGGATAAGGATCAAGCTTAAAGAAGGAGAGGTGGGTGGGGAAAGAGATGGTGAAAGGGAAAGGGTAGGGGAGAATGGAAAAGATACGGCTTGAGAGAGGAGGAGTTTGAACTACTGAGGTTTGGAGAAACTGGCCTTCTGATTGCATCCTTGCACAAATAAACAACCACTTAACGGTCTCTTCAGAATAAAGCTGCGGTGTAGGGAGAGGAAGGCTTTCCTTTTGGAAAATGCTAATTTCATCTATAAGAGGGCATTACTTGATGTGAGAGAGAATTAGAAAAGACACAACAGACCGCTTTTATTTGAAAATTTCAGTTCGGCGCGCACTCTTCAAAAACTCGCACATAGTCGCAAAAGCTGCTTTATTTGGCAGAAGCTTAGATGTGTTACACAGGTTTCTTCTAATTTAAATGGCATAGGGAAAACAGTGTTTGTTTTTGCAGGGATGACATATTTTGGTAGGCCAAGCCAAAATTTAACACCCTTGTTCCCTTCACAAAAAAAGCTAATAGGATTTTTCCACTGGCTTTTAGATGTTTGCAGAAAGTAAGGTCTGTGACCAGCAAAAGTTTATGATTCTTACATGTTTATCATGATGATTTTCACAAATCAAGATTGAGAATTTTGAAGCCTATTGCCAGAAGTTAAAATACCTCAACAGCACAATAACTACGCTTCTTAAAACTCTTCGAATCTTTAAAATCTACAAGCTGAACATTTTTTAATTAAAGGATTAGTTCACTTCCAGAACAAAAAATAATGGATACTTTACTCACCCCCTTGTCATCCAAGATGTTCATGTCTTTCTTTCTTCAGTCGTAAAGAAATTATGTTTTTTGAGAAAAACATTTCAGGATTTCTCTCCATATAGTGGGCTTCCAAAATTCAGTTTAAATGTAGCTTCAAAGGACTCTAAATGATCCCAGCCAAGGAAGAAGGGTCTTGTCTAGTGAAACGATTGGTAAAAATGGCAATTTATGTACCTTTTAACCTCAAATGCTTGTCTTGTCTTGCTCTGCGTGTTCTCTGTGTATTCCGGTTCAAGACAGTTAGGGTTAGGTACTTCTGCAGCGATGTAGGATGATTTTGAAGTTGGAGGAGAAAATGACCTACCCTAACTGTCATGATCCGGAATACACAGAGTACACGCAGAGCTAGACAAGACGAGCATTTGAGGTTAAAAAAATATATAAATTGTCAATTTTTAAAAAAAATTAACCAATCATTTTGATAGATAAGACCCTTCTTCCTTACCTGGGATTGTTTAAAGCCCTTTGAAGCTGCATTTAAACTGCATTTCGGAAGTTCAAAGGCACCATAGAAGTCCACTATATGGAGAGAAATCCTGAAATGTTTTCCACAAAAAACGTCTCTAGGTTACGTATGTAACCCTAGTTCCCTGAGAAGGGAACGAGACACCGCGTCCCCTAGGGGTCGCTATTGGGGAACGCTGCAGCGTGACTCGTGTCTGAAGAATGCATATAGAAAAACTCCATGAAATGGCCGGCGACAGCGTATGACGTCACCGCGGCGCGCACGTCGCTGCTGGTGCGTCACTACCGGGCGACACAGTATAAAGAGTCGCCGAAGTAAACATACACCCGCTTCACTGTCTGAAGCTTCTCGTCCGAAGCATGGGAAGAAGCCTAGGGGACGCGGTGTCTCGTTCCCTTCTCAGGGAACTAGGGTTACATACGTAACCTAGAGACGTTCCCTTCCGAGGGAACTCTCACCGCGTCCCCTAGGGGTCGCTATTGGGGAACGGTATACCCACGTCTCCATGCTGAGGGGAGTGCATAGTAGCGAGCACTAAGTGTAAATTCTGTGAGGAATTATCCCTATAGGACGAGGTGACAGCTGTCAGAACGTAACCTCCCCGGCCAAAGCCTGAACTGTTACTCACTTACCTGAGTGGGTCAAAGGACCCAGAGCACAGCTCAGGTTGGAATCGGAGATTCCTTCGGAGGAACGGCTAAGTTAATACTTAGACTTAACTAGAACAGGAACTGCCAGTACTACTGAGTCTAGTTCCCTCAGTGAACTGACTCAGAAATAGCGACTAACAGGCCTGTCCCAGGACAGAGACCGTTCTAGCAGGGGTTATCCTCAGATAACGCACCCTGGATAACAGATGGTCAGGAGATATCTAAGGTGATATCGAGTGAAGTTGGGCCCAGGGAGACCGGGGTTTTAAACCAACTCAAAAAATGGGAACGAGGACCGCGTAACCCATACCGTATAGGATTTTAGAAAAGAACCCAAAAACTTGTTGGGAACTTACCACTTATGTGGATTTTAGGAAGTGCACAAAGATTCCGTACGCACTTACCACTATTATGGATTTCAGAAAGTGCCCAGGGTATAGCGTGGGACACTTACCCTAGTAAAATGGGATTTGAGGACTGTGTTTTCCCCCATTTTGGGGGTTTCATATTAAAGCTCCATATTTGTCATAGGATGACAAGAATTAAAATAGGGGAGGAACCCTCCCTGTTTAGAGAGGGGAGCAATGCTACACCCCAATCAGGACAGACAGTCCGCAAACTGTTAGTCGACTGATGAAATCATGGAGCTACTGACCATCATGATAGTGGACGCAGACAGCGGACAGACCCCTAACCCCGACTTGCAGGGAGGAACATCCGTCCTTAAAAAGGGCAATGCTCTGAAGGGACCCTTTAGTGTAAAGGGGAGCATACTAGACCCAGTCCACATGGATGCCTACTAGGAGAAGGTGGTGCTCAGGAATTACCCTTCCTCAGAAGGGGAGCATACTCATCCCACTAGGAGCCGTGCGCTAAAACGGGACCCTTGCGAAGGGGAGCGAACGTGCTCAAATCAGGACCTTGAGAAAGATAGAGGTTATTTCTTCCTTAGCCAAGGGAGAAAAATTCACCATGCGGCAGTGGCGCTGCTTTGAGGGAACCCAAAAGGTGAGCTGCCAACAGCCTGAAGAGGCTTCAATCGTAGGAGCCTTCGCTTCTAGCATGTTAAGGGTAGGTTTCAAAACCCTGAGAAACAGGGAGAAATGCCAACACCCGCCAGAAGGTGGTGCTCTAGTAGGACCCTTTCCGCAGAAAGGGGAGCAGCCAAGGTCATTTCAAGGTCCTGAAAAAGGGGGGAACTCCTAGTTAGTCATAAAGCCTGAAGGGGAGGTGACACTCGACCCGGAAGTCAGGCGCAGACAGGCTCCTAACCCTGATTAACAGAGAGGAAAACCCGCCTGCCAGGAGGCAGCGCTCGGATTTCACCCTTCCTCAGAAGGGGAGCTTACTCCTCCTGCCAGGAGCAGCGCTCGAGAGGAACCCTTTCTCAAAAGGGGAGCAATCATACCTGACTCAGGAAGCCTGATGACAGATTCTACCCAAACAAAGGGGAATTTGTCCACACGACAGTGGTGCTACTGACGAACCTTGAATTAAGGTGAGCTGCTGTCGTTGAAGAGCTCTGAGAGGACCCTTTCCGCGGAAAGGGGAGCTACTAAAGTTACTTCAAGTTCCTGAGAAGGGAGCTCCTGGATAGTCATGGTGATAGACTCCTAACCCTGAAGGCCAGGGAGGAACGCCCGTCCTGACGAGGGGCGCTCATTGGGGACCCTCTCCTCGGAAAGGGGAGAGCCCAGCTCGTGCGTGAGGCCTGAAGAGTGAGAATCAGCCTGGACAAGAAGGACAGGCCCCTAACCCAGATGAACCTGGCTCTGTCAGCGAGAAACAGTACTCTAAATAAACCCCTTCCGCAGAAAGGGGAGTACTACCTCGGTTGAATCGACCCTGCCCTCGGGCTAACAGGGGGATCGACAGACCCCAGTCTAGGTGGACTTATAAGTTCCTGCTCCGGGGGATTTATGTCCCGTTGAGACAGGAACATGAGGATAGACTCCTAACCCTGAAGGCCAGGGAGGAACGCCCATCCCGCCGAGGGGGCGCTCGTTAGGGACCCTTCCCTTGGGACGGGGGGAAACCAGCTCGAGTGTGAGCCTGAAGAGTGAGAATCAGCCTGGACAAGAGGAACAGGCTCCTAACCCAGATGAACCGGGGAGAAAACCTGGCTTGTCAGCGAGAAGCGGTACTCTGAATAAACCCTTTCCGCGGAAAGGGGAGTACTACTTTAGTTACTGGAGAACTGAGAAATTGCTCCTTGGAGACAAAAACTCAGGAGGTGCTGGAAAGAACCTTCGGCTGATAAGATCACTTCACAGGATCTAAAGTCCACAGAGAGAGTCTGGAAGAGGGATTCTCAGAAAAAAGGCCTGCAAAGGACAAATGTTAAACATGCCAAGGGCAATCCTAAGAAGGAAACTTAGGGAGCTTACCTTGAAGAGGACATAAGTCCTATGTCTAACATATGCTGAGAGGGTGGTTTACCGCACGACCTGTGGCGTGGATAGGACGAACACTGCCGTAACCATAACCCGTAGGATCAGAGGGGGAGCATCCGCCGTGAACTCGTCATGTTTTTCTCTGAGAAGCAAAAACACAACACACAGGCCTGAGACAGTATTACGTTCTTTTTCTTTATTAAAAGAAAAATATGGATCGTACTCACCCATGAGTGACCTGCATTTAACTCAAACTTAAACAAAACCTGTTTAAGGAGTTAAAATCCAGACCATCGGTAATGGAGGTTCTTATGGGACATAAGAACCGCTGCGTGCAGGGAGCTCATGTTGTAGGGCTCGGACCTGGGCCTTCATGGAGTGAAGGACTCAAAGGCAGTGATCTACCTAGCCCAAATCACATAAATCTAGAAAGGCCAATGAGCCTGGGAAAAACTAACAGATCAGTGAAAGACCTCCGGTTAGTCCTCCTGAAAACAGCCCAAACCAGCAGAGTGGGCTGTCTATTTAAACCCTAACAGGGGAGACAGCACCATCTAGGCAAGAGCTTAAAAGAACTACTTTTCTGTTTCCAAACAAAAAGTAATCAGAAAGCCCACACACAGATATCCGCAGATATCTGTATGTGTAGGAAGGACTACCAGAGGTAAAAACTGACTGAAAGCCTCCAGCCCTAAAGTAGGAAGAGTTAACATACAGCTAGCCTCAGACAGCTGTAGTTAATAAGACTGTTCTGCCATGATCTGCATAATCATGGTCGAACTAGTCTAGGAAAATCTCTCCCCTTTATATGTACACATATAAGCATACATAACATGCATATGTATATACATATACATGCACACACACATATTTTATGGCAGTAAATTAACTCCACAATCGCGACGCACAGCACATATTCGGCTCCCGCGGGAGCTAAACAAACTCCGCCCAGACGCCAAATTCCCTCGGGAATAAAACGAGCAAGGAGCCGCTGGCGACGCCGCGAATGCGTCTGTTATTGCCGCGAGAGGCAAACACACTCATGCAAAATGAGGAACAGAGAAACTCACCTCCCTCCTTTGCGTACTGCGTTTTCGCGATAAGCCCATTAGTCCCTCGGGAGCTGAACGAGCTGTAATTTACCACACCCACGTAGCAGAGAGTCGTAGCAAGTGGGTATGAGAGCGTGCCTCTCGTTACAAACAAGCAATGAATGCACCGATCACATTCTACTCTCTCAAGAGGCAATCTTGCTTGCGTTATCCCCTCACAGCTCGGGCAGTGTGAAAGTGCGGGTATCAGATTACCACACACGTCACAAGCAGGCCTCCGGTGAGAGAATATGCACTCCTAGACAAAGAGAAAGCTGAAGACAGCGAAGAGGGTGTATGTTTACTTCGGCGACTCTTTATACTGTGTCGCCCGGTAGTGACGCACCAGCAGCGACGTGCGCGCCGCGGTGACGTCATACGCTGTCGCAGGCCATTTCATGGAGTTTTTCTATATGCATTCTTCAGACACGAGTCACGCTGCAGCGTTCCCCAATAGCGACCCCTAGGGGACGCGGTGAGAGTTCCCTCGGAAGGGAACTATTTCTTTACAACTGAAGAAAGAAAGAAATGAACATCTTGGATGACAAGGAGATGAGTTAATTATCTGTAAATGTTTGTTCTGGAAGTTAACTTCTTTAAATTTAAATTTAAAAGAGCTTGATTATAACCACAATGAGGAAGAAGATGAGTTTGCTGTTGGGCATAATGACCTTTAATCTCTATTTTTTTTTTTTTAGCCCATTTAGCTATTGTTAGCGACCACTTTTTTTTCAACAAACTCTTGAGTGGGGTATTGCTGATGTGTTTTATGTTGTAGAATTAACTGAGAAGTGCTGTTCCAGGGCCAACAGGGATGTTGACTGTGTTTTAGTGTTCAAACCCATGGTAAGCATCTGGGGACAGTGTCACGGTCAGGGATCCACTTTGAAGAGAGTAATTATTCTGGTGGTCCAGCTGAATGGTGGAAGATAAGCTTGAATGGAGGGACAAAACAAGGCCATGGTTCTTCTGGCCACATCTGTGAATGTCTTTCATTCACCTTTTTCAACTTTGTCCTGTATTTATCTCGCTCACACATCAACACTGCCCAAAGCATGAAGTAGGCCCTCATTGGACAAACCAGATAAGTGAGTTCTATTTTTGGCCGAGTTGATCAAAGCTCTCTTAATTGGCCAACTCTCCTATATCAAACGCTGATGAGGTCACAGGCATCGGAAATGAGCATGAATGATCTACGTTCCCTTTGAGCAGCTTGGCAAGAGGATGTCAGTCAAGTTCCAGACCTATTTAGAGTTAACTTTTCTGGCATCCTGAGATGAGGAGGCTTCGTCTCAGGGGAGATTCCAGTTCTCAGGATGCGGCTGTGCACCTGCTTATTGAACTGTAGTAAATCCTAAGTCAATTTCCTGTGAGTAACCTCCGGTCTCTCTGCTGTACATTTGTCAATCCCTCTTACAACACTCCTGTTCTATTTGATGCATGTTTGCATAGTCTTTTACTGATCTTTATCTAAACTTCACTACTACTATTACTGATTTTAGAGAACTTATTATGAAAAACAAGAACTGAAACAACATGCATTTGAGCCTCTTTAAAGAATAAGAACCCTCAAACCTAAATTCAAAACCATATGGACAATGTAAAAGTGGTTTTGCAAAGCTATACCTGCATGTCTTACCATCAAATTCAAACTCTGTAGATAAATGACTTGTTACTTCTCATGCACCGAATACAACAAATGTTCACAGAGGAAAATAGGCTCTCATGAAGACCACCCACATAGAGAGCAGCAACATGACACTGACAGCCTGCTTTGGCCTATACAGAGACACTCCAGGGATTGAGGGGTTTTGTCCATGGCTTTGATGTCTTCACGATTTGTATATGTCCAGCACAACTTTGCGGTGCAGAATGAAAAAAACAACCTTTACATCCATGCATTGGCTGATGTGTCCATATGCAGAGGATCTTATTCATGTGGAAGACTTGCACGTGTCCGTAAAGAGAGACAATTGCAAGCAAAGAGGCAAATTCTGGCATCTAATGATCCTGATAATGACAAGAAAACAGGCGAAAGAATGTTGTGCTAAAAATAGCAACAAAACCTTTTCCATCCGTGTTCGCTATCCCAAGCTTCAGGAGGTAAACAGAGCTGGCAAAGTTTATAGAGGCATGTTGTGGCGGAAAATAAAGTCCCTTTCCACTCATCATTGCAGTTTCAGGTGGTCTCTGCATACAACAAGTGTGATTTACTGTAATGCTTTCTTTCCATATACCCATGGAAATTATCTGCAAGTTCCACCCTTCTTTATTATTCTGAATAATACCCATTTGAGTAGAAAGGATTCGGTGCAAATGGTTGTGAGTACTTTGGCTTAAACAAAACTTTTTTTTATAATAAAGTGCCAGAGGGGACTTTTCTATACTGTCAAATTACTGATTTCTGTTATTAATTATACATCATAAGGTCCTTTGAAGACGTATGAGGATCACTCCTCATTAGAAAGACAAGATGTCTGGTGGATAAAAAAAGGATGCATTAGCCTGGAGAAAAACTGTTGTTCTTCGAAAATCAGTGGGTTCTGTCCTATTGTATCATTATTATTTTTCTGCTTCGTTTTTCAAGCAAAACATCAGGTCCTGACGTCAGTGGATCATTGTCATTTCAAACGTACCCTTGGAAGCGGCACACAAGTTGTGATTGAACTCAGAAAGCTGCCCCGGAGCATTACTTTGAGGGAGAAACCACGGAACCACAGCTAATGCCTTGCAGTCCCCTGGTCTGAACTACTGTCAGCAGATTTTCACTCAGTGAAATACTTGAATATGATTGTCATTCCAAATTCTCTTTCAGCAGAAGCTTCGGCACTACTGACAAATGAGATGAGATTAAAGCAGCAACTGCAGAAACAAATGTGAGCTCAACTGTTTGCTTGACAACACGCGAAGACCCAGGGAGAAACTGAACAGAGCTGCTTTAACATATGAACAAACGAGGCTTTTGCCTTGAAGCAAAGGAATATCTTTGCACACCATCAAGTTGTGCCTGAGTTTGTTCTGCCATTAACTCAACGAATGTGTCAGCTGGGTTCTCTTTGGAGAAGTCTCTTTGTTGTCTCTCTTCATAAACAGTTACATGACATGAGGGGCAAGGGTAAAAGAATAGAGCTGGATGGACTTTTCAGGAGAGCTTGGTCTGGAGATTCTCCTTTCATCCCTCACCACAAGCTGAAGAGACATATAAAAAAGGTTTGTGCCAAAGTTGCAATAGTTGTTTTTAATTCAACCAAAACCAATGTGAAAGGTCTAATTACAGAAGAGTGAGCAACCCAGCCCTTTTTTCAAATGACTGTACAGTAAGTTTGATGTTTTGCGTCCTTCATCCTGTTTTGTTTCTTTTTCTTTCCTTCATCTTGTGTGTTATAAAGAATGCCATTGACTCACTTGTGGTTTACATTTAGTCAAAGAGTGTGTCTCCTTCTGCACCCTCATGTTTCCACCCTTTTCCTGGCTTTGATCATCATGGAGACTAAACTGTCTGTCCCGTGGACTCATGCACCATGTGTCTGCTCGCTACCAATGTTACATACACTTGCTCTGAGTAATGTGCCTTGCATTTGCGTGTTTACATACATTCCTGGATGAGGACTAGATTTTTGAGTAAACTTAAAATAGCCTTTGACAAAGCTAAAAATTATTGATCAAATACTGCATGGTTTTCCATTTACTCTGAACCAAGTTTTAATCATTACTTGCATCTTTCAGGAATCAAATGATTAGGCCTCCAGTCTACAACAACACCATTCTTTCCATTCAGCTATCAGTTCTCTATCTCTCCCCACTTCCTCCAACTTCCATGATTGTTGGCCAGGATTTATTGACCCAAATCTAAACAAAATGGTCATCATTCCTTATAAATTTCCCAATGCTCTTGATGCATTGTATGGTCCTGTCACCCTCTCTTCTGCAATCCTCATTAAAGACCATACATCCATCAACTTTGCAAACTGCTTTTCCTATAGGATTGTAGGGATGCAGGAGCCTATCCCAACATTTTGGGCCATAGGCCATCAGAGACCATTTTGGACTAAAACATTCCTTCAGACCTCCCGTTCCTTTTCCCTCTCTGCCATAAAATACTTTTTCTTGTGCTTCCTTGTCATTCTACTACCAGTACATTTTCCAATCAGAACTGTGTACAATGTAAACATTTCAGATTCTGATTTTAAAAACCTATAACTCACTTCTGCTCTTCATGACCAAAACTATTGAATGATTTGTTTTAACCCATAGTGGAAGCATTCTCAGAAAAATATTTTTATTTCACATTACCACAGGGATATCCAGTCCTGCTCCTGGAGGGCCACTGTCCTGCAGAGATTGTGTTAGGGCTCCTGGAGGGAGTTAGAGGTTTGTATAGGCCTCCAATTTCTAAAGCCCAAAGCAGTTGTAGCCTAATTCTTAAAGTGTCAGACTTGTAACCCAAAGGTTGTTGGTTTTAGTCTTGGAACTGGCAGAGATTGTAGGTGGGGAATGTGAATGACCAGCTCTCTATTCCACCCTCAGTACCACAACTGAGGTGAGACTCTTCAGCAAGGGACAGAACCCCCAACTGCTCCCGGGCGCCACAGCAAAAATGGATGCTCCAGGTGTGTGTTTGTACAGTACTCACTGCTGTGTGTGTACACTAGGATGGGTTTAACGTAAAGCACAAATTCTAAGTATTCGTGTTCCATGACTGTCTTCACGATGCAATTACCTTCACCAGAAGTGTCTGCGCACAGACCAATTTTTGTGTCCATGTGGATGGTCTACATACAACAGTGCAGCTGCGAGGTGAATGTTGAGACTGAACGAGTCCACTAGGCAGTACTGTGTGGACATAGCTTTTTGTGAGAGACAGCAGAACACAGAAAAAGAGGCCTTTAAGACTTTTCTCCTCAGTCCTGTAACCAAAGCACACTAGTCTTATCAACTCTCTGCTAATGACCAGCAAAATATTTTTACCTTCTATTGTATCCAGCTGGATGTCTACTCATCACCTTAAGTTCCAGCCTCTTTTCCTATGTAAGAGATTTACTCATAAAATTTCTGTCATAGCAGATGGATTTATAGTTAATATCTTCAGGCGTATTACCTCACTTGGCATAATATTACTTGCCGTACGTTTTCCAAGAACTGCCAGGGCCAACCATGAGCAAAACAATATCCCTGCTTAGATTCTCAAGACCCTGAACATCTTGTGGCTAAAATACTGCAACTCGTTCCTGTCTGAACTACCTGCATACCTGTCCATATACCTCCTTCTTCCACAATATTTTACCTTGCTCTGTCTCATGTGCCTCTTTGCTACCTGCCAATTCATGCCATAATTCTATTCATGGCAATGTTTTGGTCTCACACAAAGTTGTCGTTTGCCAAAAAGCCTGCATTTAATTTAATACATCATCGTACATTACAGCCCAACTCTGCAAATTGCCACCTCTTTAAGATATACATATTCTATACACAACCCAGCTAAGGACCAGCATAAACCAGAAAAGGACCAGCATAAACCAGCTAAAACCAGCATCCCAGCACCAAAACATGCCTAACCAGCATATGCTGGGGTTTTTTTTCAGCATTGCAGCATTTTTATTGCATTGCTTCAGGTACATATTGCAGCGTTCAGATTTCAAATGTCCGTGGAGTGTCGCTAAAAGTTTAATGCTCTATCGTGTTGGAAAGTAAAATACGCCCTACACCAAACCCAACCCGAAACCTACCTAAAGGGGCATTCGCTGAATCAAGTGTGTGATTTTTAACTTCCTTATACACAGGTTTGTTCTGTAATGTCGAACCATATTTTCACGGGATTCTTACAAAAGCACTTCACCTAACTGGTGCAAAGTTGTATCACGTGAGGTACAGAGATTCCTACATGTAGGTATGGTTTTTGAGTTTTGTAGAAGTGTTGGTAGTCCATGAAGTCCCATATAGATATGCTTCCACCGAATTTGTAGTGTTTCAACTTACTCCAACCTGCCCTTCAGACCAGTTTTTCCAAGCTAGTGTTTATGTGAGAATGTGGCGAAATGTTGAATGACTCCTATTACCACTAACAGCAATTGATCTCGTCAGATTAGAACAGTACTGATCAAATCCAGTAAATCAAATCCAATTTTGGACTTCCAGGATGCATAGATAAGACTTACAAGCACGCTGGGATTTTGGCAGACTCTGGAGCCTAGACCTCATTGTGGAATATTCTAATAAACCCCAACCACCACAAGATTGAGCAAGGGACAAAGACATCAAAGTAGAATTACACAGGCTGTTTGATCTCTTTCCGTTTCCCCCCTCTTTTTAACATCATGCTGTACTGTTTACACTCTGTTCCTGATTATGCTCTTCATCCATCAGACTTTTAAGATGATGTTGGAAAACTTCAGTTCCAGTATCTAAGCGTGAGGCAATATTAGTGTGTAATTCCTATTTATGCTAACAAGTGCTTGTGACTGATGGATTTGAGAAAGTAATAATTAATTGATTTAATGCTGGTTCTTTCACTAAATTTTCATGTTGGTGCGTTCACAAAGGGAATGATGTAAAATGCTTTTACATAAATGCCCACTCTTTCTCAAATTAATCCAGAACCATAAAGGGCAGCTATTAAACATTGGATAGCCACATATTGCAAATAAAAAATGTAGTTTTGGACATTGCGCAAAGGCTTTTATTAAGGGATCATATCGCATTCAGGTAATAAATCGACTTGGGTGTTGGTGGGGTTGTATTTATCAAATGTGAGATTCTGGCAGCTTAGGGACACAACCTCTAAAGATCCTGCCAGCCTGGATGGGTGATAGTGAAAGAAAA
Source organism: Garra rufa (assembly GCF_049309525.1). NCBI lineage: Eukaryota > Metazoa > Chordata > Actinopteri > Cypriniformes > Cyprinidae > Garra > Garra rufa. The sequence goes on from NC_133361.1 coordinate 60,154,912, forward strand.
GTGATGCAGTTTAAGCATTCTTCATTGTCAAGCATTCAGGATGTCTATTCTGACGGGAAGAGGCCACAACAGGTTCAACTTACTAGAATGAAGGTCTTTTTCCCCATCTGGCAGTCATAAGTGTGTCCAAGTGTGTGAGTGTTTGTGTACAATGTGTTTGTATAAATGTTTGTCCAAATTCTTATCAAGGTATTGTATAATGTGTGTGTGAGTGTATGTGAAAGCTCAGCGAGACAGAGACACTTGTGCCGGTGGTGTCAGGGAGAGCTCGTGACTGTGCCTGTTTAACTCCACTAACAGAACAACCATCCTCAAATGCAATCACGCAACCCACAGATGGCCCACAGAACACAGACAACCACACAGAAACTACAAGGAACCATAATAATCTGCAACCCCACAGCGTAGACACATAAACCGGAGAGAATTCAGAACTTCTCTCAAAACAGAACAGTTTTCGCAACACCTCCCACCTGTTTTCCAAGAAATAAAAAAAATAAAAAATCTGGTCATTGGTGACCTCAACTTGAACCTGTTCAGCAATTTAATTACTAATTCCATTGCTATTCAATGGAATTCAGTGATTGTTGAAATCCGAATTCAATATTGAGAAATACTGAGACTTAATTTAAAGAGGTAGTTCACCCAAAAATGAAAATGATGTCATTAATTACTAATCCTCATGTCGTTCCAAACCCGTAAGACCTTCGTTCAACTTCGGAACCCAATTTAAGTTATTTTTGAAAAAATCCGAGAGGTCTCTGACCCTACCATAGACAGCAAGGGTACTACCACATTCAAGCCCTAGAAAAGTACCAAGATGATTGACAAAGTAGTCCATGTGACTTTAGTGGTTCAAATGCAATTTTATAATGCTATACATTTTTGCACAAAGAAAACAAAAATAAAGACTTTATTCCACATTTTCACCTCTAGTGCGTCACTTGTGGACGCACATTCACGAGAGTACCACAACACATGCGTGTGGCGCGCCAGCGCTGACCCAGATTTGGCGTTACGACATTGAACACATGCGTCGTGCCTTGTTTATATGCGGACAAAGATGCTTGCTGCATGAAAGCTATTGAAATTGTCGTGGTACTCTCATGAACGACTCCACAAGTGACACAGTAGAGATGAAAATTTTAAATAAACTTGTTATTTTTGTTTTCTTTGTGCAAGAAAGTATTCTCATAGCTTAGTAAAATTACAGTTAAACCACTGTTGTCACATGGAAAACTTTGTTGATCATGGTACTTTTCTGGGCCTTAAATGTGGTAGTACCCTTGCTGTCTATGGGAGAGTCAGAGACCATTTAGATTTTATCAAAAATGCCTTAAATTGTGTTCCGAAGATGAAAGAAGGTCTTTGGAACAACCTGAGGGTGAGTAATTAATGACAGAATTATCATTTTGGGGTAAACTAATCCTTTAATATAAAAAGTTACAATAAAAAATCTGGCTTGATAAGTCTTGGCTGATTAGTTTGCAGTGACTTGAGAAAATTTACCAGCCATAAATATTTTTTACAGACCTTGAAACTGTATGTGCACTATTTCATAAAAAATACAAGCATAACAAATTAAGGAAACACATCTAATCACAAATGTACAATGCTAAACGTATCACATTATCAGGCATTGTTAGAATTCATAATAATAAAAAGTTGCGGGCCTGTTTCACCAACTCTGATTTTCACTCGCATTGTGCACTTGGACCCTTGACAACTACAACCATCAGGCGTTATTTCATGCAGGTACACACATCCATGTCTGTCAAAGAATCAACATTAGCAACCTCATTAAGTCAGTTCCCTGCTGAGTTAATGGCTTGACCAGCTATCATTGCCACCTCTGAGAACAAACAACAGTGTGTTCTGATGGCCTTGGCATTGACCATTAAGCAGTTCACACCAAAGAACAGTGACATCTTATTGTCTCCCTGCTGAAAAAACAGCTAAAACCAGCCTAGGCTGGTTGGCTGGTCTTAGCTGGTTTAAGCTAAAAGTAGCTGGTTTTAGCTGGTCTCCCAGACTGGCCAGGCTGGTTTTAGCTGGTGGTTTCCCAGCCTGACCAGCCTGGCAAAGTCGTCAAAACCCCTCTAAAACCAGCCTCTAAAACCAGCCTGACTGCCTAAAACCTAGTCTCGCGTAGCCAGACCTTCAGACTGACGGCTGAAGGTCTGGAATCCATGGCAGCTTTCATTGGCCAAGGCCCGCACATAAGGTCGTTTGACTGACATCTCAAACAACCAATCACAGTTCGTTTTGTTCAGCGTCATGTTTCGGGGCGTGGAAATGTCCCCGCAAGCCACAACAACAGACCGGCGTGCAACAAGTCACTCATTGAAATAACCAGCATTGAAAGAAGAAGAGGGAGAACAAGCAGTAAGTCAGTAAATTGTTTGCGAACGTTGCAAAAGTGTATAACAACAATGGCGTCTGCATTAGCACCTCTTAGCAAAACACAGAGTAAATCAGTCGTCTGCGCTTTGTTTCCCGGCAGACCGAAAATAAATGCAACACCCGTCGCGTCAGAAAAGTGAAACGGTGTATGAAAACGATTACAAGTGCTTGCGGTTTTACCGTCTCTAGTGTTCATTTCTGTTGGAAAATGCAGTGCTATGTACTTATTCGTACATATTTCGTGTCTAGCAAAAAAGTTCCCACAGGTATGTGTTCGTCATGAGATCAGGTAGGGATGTTAATATCAAGCTAAAGTGGGTTTAGATGAGTTCAGCATCATTTGAAGCTAAAATGCAGCTACCGCAGAACTGATGTCTGCAAGAAGTGCTATAAAAAAGGCTTGACATAATTACTGCTTATTGCTTATTGTTGCTTATTGAAAGTCTGTAACCCTAAATATAAAACGTCATTTCCTAACTGCAAACGGTAATAACAGTAATCTCTCTCAAAGCTTTTATCACATTATACTGTTTGCCCAACATTGTAACAGTCATTATGTTTTCATTATTTCAAAGTCTTTATTCATTTATATCTGCATTCCTATCAATCTGCCTGCAGACCTTAAAAATATGAGAGGCTGCCTGTGGCATCAGAGACGCATATGATCTTCCCAAGTTGTTTCCTTTGCTTTGATGAAACCAACACTGCTTGAAAATCAATGGAGTGGCTCTGGAGAGTGAGAGGTCAGAGTGAGTGCTCTTGTGTTGTTGCAGTCGCAGTGGTGTGATGGGAGCAGACTCAGGCCAGCATGTAATGTGGCCCCTCACTTCAAAGGCCCAAAGAAAATACATAAATACAGAGCCATTAGACAGATTGTTTTCTTAACTTAACATTTCAAACACATCGTCCACCATCATGTGTTGAATCTTCCCTGCACATTGCCTATGCTGATGCTGTTTTTTAAGTGTTGGAGTATTATAGTGTATTACACTATAATGGCCTCTTGCCCTCAAAGGTGGTGTGTATAATCCTTCAAATATACAATTAATTTTCACAATCACTAGGTCTGTTTTGCTGGGCACACACTACACGATTTTCCGTCGCAACAGTTTTGTAGAAATAGCTGACAAAAGCCTGAAATTGGTGTGTGACAATCACGTAGACCCGATGGCCTCATGCTTAATATGTGGACCTGTCAGCAAATCACAGTCCTGCAGTGTGAAATGTGTTTTGACTAAATGACCTTGACAATGACCTACAGCCAATAAGAGAGCAGATACAGGGCAAAGGAAAGTTCAGTAGGAGGAGTCATAATGGACCTGCAGCAGAACATCAGCAAGCAGCTATTCTCTCCTTCATAAACTTCGTTTAATTTTAATTTGGCACTTCAAATCAGTGTACAGACAACTTGGTTTGCAAGCTTTCTGCGGGCTACCATTTTTGACAAGAATAAACCCATTCTCGCATGAGAACGCCTGTCTCACGTTTGTTTGTGAAACCTAGTTTGTAGACGGACCGTTGACTGAACGTCTGATGCACATGACACTCAAAGGAGTTTCGAAGTCGTCATCTGATTGAATTATTTGCCTAATCTTCACAGTACTTTATGCTGCAATGGAAACACGGACAGCAACAGGTCTGGTGAAAAAAAAGTTCCTGGGACAAATTTTTGATAGCAAAATTTGATAGCGTGACCTGCCAAGCTAAGAGCTAAGGACAATAATGAAGCAGTTTTACTGCCAGATTTCTGGTTAGAATCAGAGAGAGTGGGCATTTTAGGAGAAAAAAAACAGTAGAGCTACTGTCAAAAATGAAAAAAATGTTTACTGAAAAATGTAGTCAAGATAGTAGCATTAAAGCTCTTCCTTAAGTTATTGCCCAATGCTGCGTTGAGAATGGTGGTTGGGCCTCAAACATGCACACATCCGTGGGAGAAAACGCCACAAGTATGGAGTTCACCCAGCAAGTTGTAAATGTGGATTTTCGAGACAACATTATTAGTGTCACAGAGGAGTTTGTAAACCGTACAGCTGACACTGTGAACTCTAGATACAAGGGTGATCTTCCATGTAGACAGATTACCACTTCATTAAACCAACAAGGGCTTCAAACGGCAAAAGGCTCGTCAGCATGCATTCCAGTTGGAAAATGAACCACATCAAACAGCAACTGAGTCTGTCTTTTCAACTTATTATAACTCCAAATGTTTACTGGAAGGAAATCGCCTCTTTTTCCCCCAATACTACAGTATATTGGTAGTAAACATGTTTACAAGTCCAAGACAGAAACAAAATCATAACATTCTCTTAAGCTATTTTTAGACATGAGAGTTGTAAACGCATTGTTAAAAAGACACATGAATCAGAGAACCATTTGAAGAAGAAAGCAGAACTTCCTCATTTTTTGAGTGGTTGAGCGGGCATTAGAGAAAAGCCTTGCAAACCTGCTAGACAAATGGTTCGAAGTCGGTGACCACAGTTTGGAGGTTGACCAGAAAAACTTGTAAAAATGTAATGAACCACCAGCACTGGAGCCTGTAGAAGCCTAAATTTCTGCTAAGAACTGCTTTCATATGTTGCTTCCCTTCCTCTCTGTAGATATTTATTGATGGGCAGATCAATTTTGAAGTATTACAGTATTTCCAAATGCATACAATATAGATACAAATATATAAATCTTATGCAGAGATTTAAAACAAAAAGTTCAATTAGTCACAGCATTTAACACCACAATCACAGCACTTATTCAAACAGAGAAAGTGGTGCTTGCCAAATGTTGTGATGGAGAAATGGTTTTCCCGCCACAAAACGAGTATTTCACCCCCTGGAACACGATTGGGCTACTTTTTGGGCTAGTTTTGAGTAGCAATTGGGTGGGTTTTGTTGTGAAAACCTGGCAACCCTGAACGCAGTGTTCTTCTTGTTTTACTGCCTCCTTAAGATGAATAACTTGTCAGTTATTTTGTCAGTCACTTTTTTGATTAAAAATCATTTTTAGCCTTATATATCACAACAAATATTCCATTTAATAAAGGTTTTGGTGCTGATAATAATGAAATTGGCCTGGATATTACTTGGTATCAAATTAAAAAGAAAGACTGCAATGCATTGTACATGTTTGTGCAAAATTTGCCGCCACAATGCAAGGGCATTGCTAAGGTGCTCTGAGTGTTTTTGGTGTATTGTTTTGCAGTTGCTAGGGTGGTTCCGAAGAGTATGCCAAACAAAATCACAAGTCCAATTGCTTAGAAAAGTAATAGCACATCGCTCATGATCTGAGGTTTTATTCATGTCTGTGGATAGAACGAGTAGCATGGCAAGGGTTTGGGGTTTGCTCAAAACTCTAACACTTTTTGAGCAATAATAATAATTATAGTGATCCTCTACTAAGAGTGGACAAACCTCCAAGTTGTCAAGTGACCAAAAAAACAAGTTGTTTTCAGTTGGCTAGTGAGATGCCAAATTCAGTTATGAAACGATGACAGTCGTCATAGCTAAAGGAGTAGTTCACCCAAACATGAATCCTGCAATTATTTATTCGTCAAAGAATGTTGCCAGTGACTTCTTTTTTGGAAGTCAATGGATTCCAGAAAGTGTTCGGTTTCCAACATTCTTTGAAATATCTTCTTTTCAGTTGATACAGGTTCAGAACAACTCAAGAGCAAGTAATGATGACAGAATTTCATCCCTTAAATGACAAAACTGCTAATTTGACAATGTGTATTCTTTAGGGCAACAAACAAGCCAGCTTAACGTGTGCTGGGAAATCAGCTAAGCCTTTGTGTTTTGTCTTCTCAGATCCAATCAGAATGGGGCAACATGCCAACAATAATGCGATGACACCTCTCTAGAGAAGAAACAGACCCTTGCTCACTTCAAAGAGCTCAGGAGTGCTTTCAAACATCAACAGGTAATAAAATACAACAAAGATTCATCGCTTTTCCATGACATGAAAGGAATCTCCAGCATAAAGGATACCTGACCTCACTATCTAGGAATTGTTCTTCATTCTGTTCTTGGGAAATCCAGCTTGCTAAGCAGTTTTATCTGTGGCATTGGTTACTAATGAAGATATTGTTGTGAAATGTTGCATTCAGCTGCACAGGGATACAAAAAAATGTTGTATTTACTCTAAGAAATTTTAAGAAATCTTCTTGTAGCTGCATGAACGTGTTAGTGAGACATATAGGGAGACTTCTCTGGCTGACTGAATTATGATATTAGTCTGACTGAAACACACTTTTAAAACATGACACAATAATAGAATGAAGATAAATTAAAGGATGGAAGATTAGAGACATGAATTGAGAGGGGAAAAAATCTTTCCATGTGCTCTGCAATGTATTGACGAATAGATCCCTGTGCTGTGAGAACTCCCTCTTGAGGTCGCTCAGGGTACACTGCAAAAAATTATTTTCTTACTTTGTGACACTGGATCACAAAACCACTCATAAGGGTTTTTAAATTGAGATTTACACATCATCTAAAATTGAACAAATAAGCTTTCAATTGATGCATGGTTCCTTAGGATAGGACAATATTTGGCTGAGATACAACTATTTCGAAATCTAGAATCTGAGGGTGCAAAAAAAAAAATACTGAGAAAATTGCCTTTAAAGTTGTCCAAATGAAGTTCTTAGCAACGCATAATACTAATCAAAAATTAAGGTAGGAAATATATAAAATATCTTTATGGAACATGATCTTTACTTAATATCCTAATGATTTGTATGATAATTTTGACCCATACAATGTATTTTTGGCTATTGCTACACATACCCATGCTACTTATAACTGTTTTTATGGTCTAGGGTCACTTGTAGACTTGTTTTCTAGTATAATTATCTAAACATTCTTAAATCAAGATGCATTTACTTGAGCAGCAACATGACTTAGAATATTAAGTCTTGTTTTCTGAAATTTTTGTTCATTTTCGCTTAATGATGTTTCACTAACGAAGTTCGGGAGGAGCGTGTCAGATACTTAGCGTAAACATCACAAGAGGAACCCACTCAAGCCAATCAATGCCATAAGTACAAATACAGCCGACTCACCTCTATTCACCCGACGGTTCATCAGTATCCATCCACCACCCCGACTCCGCACTCCGAGTTCTCGCTACTCCCATGGGGGGTCCTCTGGGCTCAGGACGCTCCCGAGCTCGGAGCCTTTTCTCCGGACAGCACGCCAATCACGCAATACCATACTCCGGCTAATTATATGTAAGCGTGAACTCGTGAAAAACAAGAAAATAAAATCTGCCAGTGGGGTAAGAAAAATAACCCTAATTAGAAGGCTAAACAAGATTATTTTTCTTGCCTGATTAGAAAATATTTTGTCTTGTTTCAAGCAAAAACTATTATAATTTTATATATATTTATACCTTAAGAATGTAACAAAGTTGTCCTTCACATAGTGAAAATTCAAGGTTGCTGCCAAAATGTGGCACGTGAAACATTTCTTGACAAGCGTAGACTGTTATTTCTTTTTTGGTACAGCTGTCTCAGAACTATGCATACATTAAAGGCACTATAAATGATTACGATGTTCAAAGGTAATCAAAGAGAAAGCCATTACTCTTTGTTATCAGTGTTATAGTGTAACAAATCCGCAAACACAAAATTCTACATTTCCCTTCACTTTCAAAAATAAAGGTGCTTCACGGAAGAATAACCTTTTTGTCTAAATGGTTCCATAAAGAACCTTAAACATCTGAAGAACCCTTCTGTTTCACAAAAGGTTCTTTGTGCAAAAGAAGGTTCTTCAGATTATAAAAAGGTAAGAAATAGATGGTTCTTTAAAGAACCTTTGACTGAATGGTTCTTTGTGGAACCAAAAATAGTTCTTCTATGGCATCGCTTGAAGAACCCTTTAAAGCACCTTTATTTTTAAGAGTGTATGTATATCTGGCTCTGCTTGTTTGGTTCCCACTCGCTGTCGAAAGAAATTGAAGGAATGACAAAAGCATTTTTTTTTAAATTACAACCCTGGCCATTTACTATTTCAGGGCACACTAGTCAAAGTCTTGTCAACAAGTCTCCATTTTTTTATACTTTCCCCCTGCATTAAAAAGCATGCTACAGCCTTCTGAAAGTACAAAAGGAAAGGAACGACCATAATTGCAGTTTTGGGACAGCAGGGTAGTGCCAGCCTGGGACCTTTAATCTGCACATCTTCATTTGTCTCGCCCTGGACAGTGTGGTGTATTTTGTACTCATTTAACACGACATGACAACGGTAATTTTCATAATGACCCAAAATATCAGTGGCGTGCTGTCTGTTCTCTCACTGTGTGCTCTCAATATCCACATACAGTAGCCCAAGATGTATTAATCATTGTAATGCCTTTATAACAGAGAGGAAATATGAGAAAGGAAATTTCCAGCTGCCTGTCTGACTAATACACGCTTCGAAAGCCTGTGAGCTCACTGAAACCTCATAAAGGCATTTAAGGTAAAGAATGTTGCTGATTGCACTTGCTTCCTGGCTCGATATGATGGATAGTACTGCAGCGCTCTTGTCTGTGCTGCGTAGACTGATTTATCTGTAATGTTTCTAATTGAGTGAAACAAAGTCGTAATCCCAGTTGATACGGTTTTTCTGTCTCCGTCGTCTCAGTCGCTATTTCTCACTCTCAGGCAAGCTGGAACTCCCGTTATTGTACTTGGAAAGGCTCGCAGCTCCAAGAAATGTGGATCACCATGGGATAGAAATAGACCAGATCACACACCAATGTGCAGTTATAATAATAAAGTCATCATAACTATGAAGTAACACAACTGGAAAGATGAAAGGGCTTTTCTCAACCAACTTGTCAAGGTTTGTCCTGGGATGCTTGTCAGACAGTGTTATTAGAACTGTACATTTTCATTATTTTATGACAAATTAAGAAGTATGCTTCTATAAACTGTGGGGTTATTTAATATTAAGTTTAAATGATATATTTTAAAAGTACACTTTTAAAAATAAAGGTGCTTTAAAAGGTTCATCACAGGTTCTTCACAATGGTTCCATAAAGAACCTTTAACATCTGAAGAAACTTTCTGTTTCACAAAAGGTTCTTTATGGCGAAAGGTGCTTCAGATTATAAAAAGGTAAGACAAAGATGGTTCTGTGAAGAACTCTTGACTAAATGGTCCCAAAATGGTTCTTCTATGGCATTATAAACAGCGAGTGGGAACCAAACAAGCAGAGCCAGATGTACATACACGCTTAAAAATAAAGGTGCTTTAAAGGGTTCTTCAAGCGATGCCATAGAAGAACTATTTTTGGTTCCACAAAGAACCATTCACTCAAAGGTTCTTTAAAGAACCATCTCTTTCTCACCTTTTTATAATGCCATAGAAGAACCATTTTTGGGACTATTTAGTCAAGAGTTCTTCATGGAACCATCTTTTTCTTACCTTTTTATAATCTGAAGCACCTTTCGCCATAAAGAACCTTTTGTGAAACAGAAAGTTTCTTCAGATGTTAAAGGTTCTTTATGGAACCATTTAGACAGAAAAAGGTTCTTCTATGGCATCGTGAAGCACCTTTATTTTTAAGAGTGTAAGTGCGTTTGCAGTCTTTTATGACAAACGAAGAAGTACACGGAATTTATTTATTTTTTTTTTTTTTGTGTGTGCTGACACATACTGAGGTATGTTAATAGTTTTAAACTTTGGTGTTATTTCGTATTATGTTTAAATTTTATATCTTAAAAGTACTAAACTGCAATTTGACACAATATAGAAATTTTAATAATTATCACATTATATTTTAGTTTGCCAAATACATGTCAGTACATTTAGTACAGTAGACAATAGATGTAATTGTGAAATTACATATAAAGACGTACTTGTGTCATACCCAGATGAGTCAAAAGTGTACTATAAAGTTTAGCTAATTACATTTAATAATGCAGTAATTGTTTCATTAAATGTAATTAGAACTTTCACATTAGAAATTCGAACTACAATACATTTAATTGCAAGTAGCATTCAATTAAGTGTTTGAAAACATTATGTTCCGTTCACACTTCAGTAGATTCTTTTAAATTAATTATGTTAAAGTGTACTACTTTTTCACAAGGTTTATATTTTCAGGATTGCCACGTTAGAGCAATTTGTTCCTCTACCAATTTTCCCATTGAGGGCAACAATTTTACTTTACTCAGAAGGATTTACCGTCATAAATTTAGTCTTGTCCACCACCAATTTGACCGGGTAGTACGTATAGTAGTATGTAACTATTTTGAACATGCAAAGAACACTATGTACCAAGAACATCAAATGACCAGAGAGGGTGGAAAACTGCCTAACCACTGGTCTACTGTGATGTCCTAAATTGTGTCTGCGTGCATGTGAATGTGGGTGTGTGTTTTCCTCTATCTATTCACTTTCAGTTACACTTTACAGTTGTCTCTGCTCAAATGCACCATCAAAGTAATCTGTCGAGGGCAGAGGTCAGGGGTATTGTTGGCCGTGGAACACAATTGACTTCAAAGGACAAAGATCCCATTGCTGGCTGTTGTTCTTTTAAGGTTGCAATCAAGAGAGAGGCTTGCACAGTTGCAACATTTTTTTTTTCATGCAGAAGCGCTCTGGTTCTGTCTGGCCCAAGGAGGTCGTGCTCACAGAGTTGCACTCAAAAGAGACTACCTTTGAATAATTAGACCCACTGACATCAAAGCAAAGCGAGCTACGGTTTGGTCTGCTCAATCTCTGCAACGCAGACACTAAGCAACAACAAAAAAGCATGTCATCGTATTCCGGCCTGTTGTTGTTGTTGTTCTGGATGGCGAAACCCAAAACCATGTCAAACATAATGGAAAATATTTGAGGTCCTCTTTTATTAACCAAGAAGAGCTTTGATGTTTGACGTCTTTATTTATTTTAAAAGAAGAAAGAGAAAAGGGGGCGACGTGGCGTGTCAACGGTCTTCTGTTGGAGAGCAGAGACGAGAAAGACAAATAATATAAAACAAAACCAGAACTCCCTCGCTCCATATAATCAATTAAACATCATTATCAGATAAATTTGGGTGTTTTAGCAAAGATCAAAGAGCAGTAGGAAATGATCAAAGTGACAGCGTTTGTTTGAGCCGAAAGCCCCTTACTGCTACTGCAGCTCCTCCTCCTGTGTGATGCTGACTGACTATGAGCTCCAATCAGCAAACAAAAGAAAAACAGTCAAAGGAGAGGTTGAGGCACAGACTCCTCAAAGGGAACACAGCCCTTTCATTCTCTCATTGTTTGTGTGTGTGATCCTGAATGTAACATGCGGCCCACTGAAGTGATGACTTTGTTAAATAAACATTTGCTTTGTCGCGTTAATCAGTTTCATGTGATTTGCCGGTAAAATTAAACGACGAGGATGCTGATGAACCTCAACAGACACATCTATACTCTTTGGGACCAGCCAAAGGAATTTCAAACATCTCCTTTATTGTATACCATGAAAAGTCCACATGGCTCCAATATGACTGCAGAGCCTCAAAGCATAGAGTCAAAGTGAAACATTCCTAACTACAAGAAGAGAGCCGTAGTAGATGTCCTTTAAGTCTTGAACCCAGAATTGACATTTCCCAGCTCTGAGGTTGCACTTTCATAGCTCTGGAGACTTAATTCAGTTCATATTTGCTTCACTGATGTATTTAAAATGTTTCTCCTTTAAAGTATAATTCTTTTAAACAGACACAAATGATAAAATCATTTTTGTTTTCACTTTTGTGTATTTAACATGTTTAAAATGTTGGTCCTTTAAAGTATAATTCTTTTAAACAGACACAAATGATAAAATCGTTTTTGTTTTTCATTTTTGTATTAACTCATTTGTGCCCAATTTTTTCTGAATGGTTTCAAGCATATAGTCGTGTTAATAGTGTCCTATGTGAACATGTTCTGCATTTATTTCCCCCCATTTTTTTTTTCTTTTCTTAACAAATTATATTTGAATGTGCAGCAACTATAGCTGTCGGTGGGCAAATATCTTGTGTGCAACCCTTCAGTGTCAAATTTGAATAGGAGGACAAGATTTGACATCTAACTCAAAATAACTGCTTTCAACACCCTGCTGAAAAACAAACAAACAGCTAAATCCAGTCTAAGCTGGTTGGCTGGTCTTAGCTGGTTTTAGCTGGTCTTCATGCCTAGCTGGTCTTCATGCCTAAAACCAGCCTAAGATAATTGGCTGGTTTAAGCTGGAAATATTTTGTTTTTGACATCTAACTCAAAATAACTGCTTTCAACACTCTGCTGGTTGGCTGGTCTTAGCTGGTTTAAGCTGGACGTAGTTGGTTTTAGCTGGTCTTCATGCATGTCAGGCTAGTTTTAGCTGGTTGTTTCAGCCAGACCAGCTAAGGAAGTGGCCAAAACCCCTCTAAAACCAGCCTGCTGACCAACTAAAACCAGGCTGGATTACCAGCTAAAACCAGCCTAAGATAATTGGATGGTTTAAGCTGGAAGTAGTTTGTTTTTTCTAGCTGGTCTCTAAGATGGTTGGCTGGTCTTAGCTGGTTATATCTGGTCACCCAGCCTGGCTAGGCTGGTCAGACTGGTTTTAGCTGGTTGTTCCAGCTGGTCTCCCAACCTGGCCAGCTAAGACAGTGGCCAAAACCCCTCTAAAAACAGCCTGCTGACTAGCTAAAACCAAGATGGATTACCAGCTAAAACCAGCCTAAGATGGTTGACTGGTCTTAGCTGGTTTTCCAGCCTGGCTAGGCTGGTCAGACTGGTTTTAGCTGGTTGTTCCAGCTGGTCTCCCAGCCTGACCAGCTAAGAAAGTGGCCAAAACCCCTCTAAAACCAGCCTACTGACCAGCTAAAACCAGGCTACATTACCAGCTAAAACCAGCCTAAGATGGTTGTCTGGTCTTAGCTGGTTTACGCTGGAAGTAGCTGGTTTAAACTGGTTGTTCCAGCTGGTCTCCCAGACTGACCAGCTAAGAAAGTGGCCAAAACCCCTCTAAAACCAGCCTGCTGACCAGCTAAAATCAAGATGGATTACCAGGTAAAACCAGTCTAAGATGGTTGGCTGGTCTTAGCTGGTTTTATCTGGTCTCCCAGCCTGACCAGCTAAAACCTAAAACCAGGCAACCAGTTGGGCTGGTTTTAGCTGTTTTGTTTTCAGCAGGGAAGATAAATCTTTATTCATAAACAAATTGATTATGTATAAAAATAGAAGGACATTCGATAAAAACCCAAAAAAGCTGCATCTATCTTATAATCTGTTGAATATTAAACCACAACAGACAACAGATCCATTTGTCTTAAAGTGGTGGGACATAGTGCAGAACAAAGTGCAGTTATTAAGTTGCCCCAACAGGCCATTATGTATCTTAAAATCCTTTATTTGGTTGTTTGCTTGCATGTCATTGAGACATAAAACATAGATAACATCAAGAAAAATACTTACAGAAGGAGAATGACAACTATAAACTGTGGCAACTATAGTTGCCGGTGGGCTTAAATGGATTAAATTTAAAATACCTGAGCAGTAATGCTGTTAGCAGACATCCCATTTCAAATAGGCGCTCTCTTTATAAAATAACTGCAAATTTGAGTTTAAACAACTACATTCTTGCTTGACATACTCTTAAAACTATACATTACCAGTCAAAAGTGGGGACACACTTCCCCATTAAAGAAAATGTGTTACCCACAACACTGTTTATAAGTACTAATGAACAGCCTATCCTAGTAATATGCATGATAGTTAATAGGCTGAATTGCTCTTTAAAATTAAGCGTTATCAAATGAACATACGGCAAACACGACAATGGTGGGAAAACCACCATTAAAGCATCTCTTCATAGCGATGTAGATGTTTGCACAAGCTCTGCAGTTTGTCTCTCCATTCAAGTCACATCACATTTATTAATATAGTACTTTATACAATAGATTGCTTTAAAGCAAGCATCTTTACAGCATTAAACATGAATGAGTCAGTGTTGCTTTTAATTATAAGCATGACTTCAACCTCAGTACTCTAAAGCTGCTCTCCAGGGTATTTTTACTTGCGTCTGACCTCGACAGACAGAACAGAGGAAATCAGCTGGAGATTTACACCTTTTATGTAATCACCATGGACCAATAGTAGTTTGAAGGTGTTTACCCAAACCAGGCTCTTTGAAAATACGTGCTTGTGGCGACATTATATCCAGTATGTTCAGTTCCGTTTTCAAATCTCGCAGCATGTTAAATTGTTTAGAACATAATATTGTGCGAGAATTAGATTCTCTGAACTCTGTACTTTGTGTGGAAAGGACTAAAAGTTGTCAAACCTTTACTGCCTCTAGAGTTTTTTGTTTTTTGTTTGCAGTAAGTTTTGCAGAAATGTAGGTAGGGGCATGTATTTACAATAGCCTGTGTAGCTCCCAAAACCAACTCCAAACTAACTTTTTTTGTTTTTTGATTTTGGATTTGATTTGGATTTTGATTTGTTTGTAATGACATCACATGAGATGATTTCGTTTGAAGTACACTCTTAAAAATAAAGGTGCGTTAAAAGGTTCTTCACAGCGATGCCATAGAAGAACCATTTGTGGTTTCACAAACAACCGTTTAGTCAAAGGTTCTTTAAAGAACCATCTCTTTCTTACCTTTTTATAATCTGAAGAACCTTCTTTTGCCACAAAGAACCTTTTGTGAAACAGAAAGGATCTTCAGATGTTAAAAGTTCTTTATGGAACCATTTAGACAAAAAAGGTTCTTCTATGGCATTGTGAAGCACCTTTATTTTTAAGAGTATAGCCGGTATCAGGGCCTTAAAGGGATAGTTCACCTAAAAATGAAAATTCTGTCAATAATTACTCACCTTCATGTCACTCTAAACCCATAAGACCTTCGTTTACCTTTAAAACACAAGTTAAGATATTTTGGATGAAGTCCAAGAGCTTTCTGACCCTACATAAGAAGCAACGCAATAACCATGTTCAAGACCCAGAAAGGTAGTAAGGGGACCGATAAAATATTTCATGTTATGATAATGCGCAAAAAAAAAGGTATTCTTGTTGCTTCACAACATTATGGTTGAATCACTGATGTCACATGGACTGTTGTAACAATGTCTTTATTACCTTTCTGGGCTGAACATGTAAGTGCTGTCTATGGAGGGTCATAAAGCTCTCCGATTTCATCAGAAATATCTTAATTTGTGTTTCAAAGATGAACAAAGGTCTTGAGGGTGAGTAATTAATGACAGAATTTTTATCCCTTAACCACAGCGTATTATCTGGTTGAACATACCTGGCGTGTGCTCTTGTGTTGTTCTGGCGGCAACAAACCTCAATATAGAGTTAAGAGTTTATATTGGTACATTTTGACTATATAAGAGTTAAAATGTACATTTCAGATGTATTTGCTAAAAAAAGTATAAAGTATAATACAACTTATTGGAACAGCATCCAATGGCATAAGTTTAAAGTCAACAATAGCACACTAGTAATGGTTCTCTCTTGAGTCATGATGAGTTGGTTGGTTACAACACTTCTTGAGTAAGTATGAAACAGTTTGAATTTGAACCAATACTGATATGTGCATGCGTGAACCGAGCAAATGTCTAGAATGAGGGTCCGAAATTAAAGCTTCTTAAGGTTTATGTAAAAAGGTGAGTTGGTGAAGAATAGTTTATTCACTCTATATGATTTAGACATGTAAAACATCTGCGTTTCTCATCTGCAGTGTTTTAATAATAGAATTGCGCATACGTGGCATCAATGCCTGATTATGCAAATGAGCTGGGGATTTGGTTATTTGAACCAGTTCATTGAAACTGTCCAAAAGAACCAGTTTGTGAGAAAGAATCATACTTCCCATCACTTCGGTCTAGGAAAAACAAATTGTAATTTGATTGCCATTTTTTTTCTTCTAATGACTTTTTCGAATATTTCACATAAGGCTCATTTTAGTATTAGGTTATGCTAGTGTAACTTGCTGAAAGCAGCTTGATTTTTTGCAATTCATGTACAAAAACAAAGTCACTCTTATTCTGTAAGCACACGCAATTGGAAAATAAATTCAGAGGCTTTGATGCATTTCAACAGAGACGTTTTGCACTGATGTCCAATAGCACATTCCAGCTATCAAAGGCACGAACCACAGACCTTTTCAAGCCTGTGTTTTTTGCCACTTGAAACTCTAAATGCTTGGCAACGGCATTAAAAAGGCCTTCTTCAGTTTGCTGGCAGCAAGGAAAAAGTTTGCGTTGATGTTATGTTTGAGCAAGGGTGTGGGTGAATGCAAGAGTGTCTGCATGGGAGCTACAGGGTGGTCAGTCAAGTGTGCCAGACGTATAGTATGTTTTCTCTTTAATATCCTTCAGCATACTTGAGAATTACTGCTGACCTACAGTCTTCCGTTTTTCACTGGACCTTCCCATCTAGATGTGGATATTGGGATGAGGTTGGGACCTGAGTCTTGGCTGCAGATTATTTAGAGACTCGTCTACTGGTTCTCCTGATCTGTAACTATTTCCTGTAAAGGTCGCAAAGATGTTCAGCTAATTTCTTTGCAGTTATGTTATTTTCTATGACATATGTGACCCTGGACCACAAAAGCAGTAATAAGGGTCAATTTATTGAATTGAGATTTATATATCAGAATAGGAAAAGACAATATTTGGCCGAGATACAACTACTTGAAAATATGGAATCTGAGGGTGCAAAAAAATAAAAATAAAAATAAGTTTTGATATATTCAGGATAGGGAATTTACAAAATATCTTCATGAATCATGATCTTTACTTAATATCCTAATGATTTTTGGTAATTTTGACCGATACAGTGTTTTTTGGCCATTGCTACAAATATACCCATGCTACTTAAGACTGGTTTTGTGGTCCAGGATTTTGCAACCCAGGCTCATTGGAAATACCAGCAAAAATGTTCCTGTACATACATTTCACTGCAGTTTCCAACTGAAATGAACACCAGTGGCAGTAAAACACCAACAGTTTTTGTCCCTTTTATACAAATAATGACTGCAGTAGCAGATTATTGATTAATAAAAATAAAAAAAAACATATTTTTACATGGTTCCTTGCACAAATACTAAATCACTTTTACCATACTGCATGATTTGTAAAAACTAACTCCATATGACTTTTCTGGCATAGTAAACTTGCTCAGTAGCGCACCTGGTACAGCATTGTCTTGCTTGTCATTACATCACCAATAACGTTTGTTGTATTTAGTATATCTAGTACCCTTATTTGCTGAGTTATGTAATATGTCAGAGCTCAATTCATACCTCAATGCAAAGAATCTTGCTTGGTATAGTTAAAATATGAACTATTTGCTACCTACATAAGAACACAAATGGTTTAAAGGACTGTATTCCATGTTTTAACTTCTATATTTCCATTGTGCAAAAACTCATACAGGTTTGTAAACAACTTGAGGGTGAGTAAATGAAAGAATTAAAATTTTTGCGTCATCTACCCCTTTAAGACTGCATGCTTGCTATGTGTTTGCTAGGCTTTTGCATTTGGGTTTGTTTCTGGATTCTCACACAGCATTCTGGGACTGTTCTAAACCAGAGAAAAGGTAAAGCTTAATTACAGGGACTTGCACAAGCTTCCTACTCATGTCCTTCTCAGTTCAAACAGAATACAAAACAGAGAACAACAATATTACATCTTTCACTTTGTGCCTAAGCCCGATAAAACTGTTTTTTTTTTTTTTTTGAGAGGGGCTTCGACCTGTTTCTCTTCTCATATAAAAACAAAAGCAGAGTGTGTGCTGACAGCTGCAGCTCCCGCTCCCCATAGAGAGCTGACGGAAAGCTTTGAAGAACTTGACCTTATGGAACAATAAAACGCCACCATCAAACACTCTTCTGAGACAGGCCACTGACCCTGAGAACCAAACGCCTGCTTGAGAGTTCAGTCTCTGTGTGTGTGTTGCCACTATAAGCTTGCCTTTGAGCACACCATTCCATCAGCTGTACTAGTCAGTTTGCTGGGTACACTTGGAAGAGGATCCACTTTGATAATTGCTCCATCTACAATATAACAAAAATATTTTTTTTACGATTGAAATATGTGTCTGAAGAAAATTTATGTTGAAATTTAAATGTTTACTGATTCTTGTTTTTCCTCCTGGGTCTAAATGAGTGCCACTGAACATCTCAAACATCTCAAACCGTTTTCTAGACAGTTAAAGCATTATATGAATATGAGAAGCTAAAAATGTATGGATTCTGTGTTCAGATACTCATTGATTTACCACTGAAATCCATAGCTGAAAGACCAAGTTAAATCAAAATCTATTGCTTTCAATTCACGTAGCTTTGAGGTAATTTACAGTATCTCACAAAAGTGAGTACACCCCTCACATTTCAGCAACCATTTTAGTATATCTTCTCAAGGGGCAACACTAGAGAAATTAAACTTGGATATATTGTAGAGTAGTCAATGTGCAGCTTGTATAGATTTAGTGCCCCCTGAAAATTACTCAACATACAGACATTATTGTCAAAATAGCTGGCAACAAAAGTAAGTACACCCTAAGTGAACTTGTCCAAAGTAGTGTCAATATTTTGTGTTAGCACCATTGTTATCTGGCACTGCCTTAATCATCCTGGGCATGGAATTAACCAGAGCAGCACAGGTTGTTGCTGAAATTCTCTTCCACTCATCACAGAGCTGCTGGATGTTAGACACATGGTGCTTTTCCAACTTCCGCTTGAGGATTCCCCACAGGTGCTTAATAGGGTTCAGGTCTGGAGACATACTTAGCCACCCGATCACCTTCACCTTCAGCTTCCTCAGCACCCCAGTATCAGTACCAGCAGCACTCATGCAGCCCCAAACCATAATGCTACCACCACCAGGACATTACCACACATGCCAATAAAAAATTATCTTATAGCCTCATCAGACCACAGGACATGATTCCAGTAATTCATGCTCTTCGGCAGGTTGTCTTCAGCAAACTGTTTGCGGGTTTTCTTGTGAGCCAGCTTCAGAAGAGGCTTCCTTCTGGGACGACACCTATGCAAACTGACTTGTTGCAGTGTGTGGCGTATGGTCTGAGCACTGACAAGCTGACCTTCTACTTCTGCAACCTTTAAAGCAATGCTGGAAGAACTCATGCTTCTGTTTTTTGAAGCCAGCTTCTGCACCTGATGCACAGAATGAGTACTCAACTTGTTAATCGACCCTCGCAAGGCCTGTTCCCATTTTGGAAAAACTCAGTATGACCCTGACCACTGTAGTGTAACTCAGTTTCAAGGTGTTACTGAACCTCTAATAACCTTGGCCATCTTTGTGGAGTGCAACAATTCTAATTCTCAGATCCTCAGAAATTTCAAATGCGTTTAATTTAGAGCAGTGTTATTTAAGTATCATTGAGCTACTATAATTTCTTTTATATTTTGAATTTTGATTTTTTTTTTTATCATATTTTTCTGGTTTTGTGTTAATTTTAGTAACATTTTAAAATAAGTTTGATTGCTTTAAGCTATTTATTATATTTTGAGTTATGTAAGTTTCTATACCCATAAAGGCCAGTTCAGTCCAGTGTTTCACCCCACACTGGATATACCATTTACCATTTATGTAGAGTAATGACATGAATTAAAAGTGATTTGTGTATAAAAAAGGTTTAAGAAAGAAAGATCTCTATCTATTAAGGGCATTTAGAATGGAAAAGCCATTGCTGGCCATCAAAAGTTTAAAATAAATGTAGTGTTTTTTTAAGTTTGAAGGAATGTAATGTTTGAAAATGAAGGATTTAAAATAAGAGAATTTGAGAATTCATAATTAGAGAACTTAAATTTTGAATGCTAACAAATATAATTAAACATTGGTTTACATATTACTGTATGCTTTTTTTACATTTAAATATGTTGTGTAATTTTAATCACTTTACAAACTATTCATGTTGAAATTGTTATTCATAAAATCATAGTCTGTATATACTTTTAACATTTTCACATCTTAACAAATGATTTATTAATTATTTGTTCATGTTTTTTGCGGTACCCAATCTAAAGTGGAAACTATTTATCAATTTAAAAATGTTTATAAACATTTACTAATCATTAGTACCTTAATGAGCAGTCATCTCGATGTGCCCCAGCAAAATGTGTCCCAACTGACCTAAATTCACCCTGTTTACACATATTTACAAATAATTTAATCATTCATTCATGTTTTGCAGTACCTAATCTAAAGTTAAGACTATTCATCACTTGTAAATGTTTATAAACATTTACTAATATTTAAGTAAGGGTTGTTAGTTAACTAAATGTTAGTTAGCTAAATGCTTGCTAAAGACAAAACACATTGTGATCTGGGTGCAAAACAGGTTTTTATTGCCTTAACACTTATATTAGTATACTATTGTATCATTAAGCAGAGTATTCCTTGAATCATACATCAAAAGGAGAAAATAAATCTCGACTTGTTCTTCAACTTCTATGACTTCTGCTTCTTCAACACTCAAAAAAATGAAACCTTGAGTTTAATTAAATTTTTCTTGTCAACAGGTTCCACAAAATTTTATTATGAAACTTGAAAACAAATATTTCAAGTTTATTTAACTTAATGGGGCTGTTTTAGGGAGAAATAATAGTTTTGCTTCAAGCCAACTATTATCACTAATTTTTACTCAACAAGAGACATTTGAGTTCAACTAACTAAAGTGAGTTATGTTATATGGACTAACAAAATTTGTTTTGAAGCTGCATATTAAATATTTGTTTATTCAAAGTGAACTAATGATTTTACAACAAAACATTACGTTTAAGCTTAATTAATCAAAATAAAATGCTTTCACTAACTTTAATTTTTACTAGTTAGGTTGAATTAACTCTAGTTTGTCAACAGGTTCCACACAAATAACTTCAGTAAACTCAACTCAACCTTTGTTAGTTCCTTTATTCACCATTAGAAGAGTTTATCAACAACACAGCTGTTTATTAAATTCTGTTTTACAAAAGAGGGAAAAAAAACAGTTAAACAATGTTATCTTTACATAAAAAAATGTTTACATAAAAAACTGCTCAATGTAAGTTCGCTCATACAGTTTGTTTTTAAGCATCTGTACCTTGGTTGAGAGTCAGGTAGCATCCAGCTGGATGAAGATTTTCTGAAGCACCTCAAAGAACATTTTCAGTTCCTGAGAATATCTGAGGTTCATTGCATACATGACACCCATTAAGTCCACATGCAGAAGAGATGTCTCCCAAGTCGTGAAGCACTTCAACACCTTCAGTCACTATTCCAACATCAACTGGAGTGTTGGTGGAATCCCCTCCCTCAGCATTAGTGAAGTAGATGCCAATAACAACTTGTTCAAGGTCCCTCTGTGCAGCACAGCCATCTGAATCCTTTCCACATACACACACAAAAGGACAACAATGAAATTACCAACCAATTACATAATTCTAATGAGCTAATTTGCACTGAAGTTTTCTCCATACATGTTTTAAAATAGTGCTAACTATACTAACTACTTACTAACTTTTGGTCGAAACTGATTTCTCACAATTTATACACTAACTGGCCACTTTATTAGAAACATGATTTTGGTCTAGACTCGATAGGATATAGGATATACAGTCAAAGCAAAAATTATTCAGACACTAGATATAATTTTAATATTTTTTTTTTTTTACTTGTGGGTGCAGGAAATTATGTGGGTAGTTTATTTATGTAAGTGAGGATAGCAAAACGAAGTAAACTGTGACATATTAAATCCAAAAATTATACATTGGACTACCATTAAAATTGATAATTTGGGACCAAAAATTATAAGTTCAGGTTTGCATGGTTGCACCTGGTTGACAGCATGTCCAGGAGACTACAGGCTGTCATTCAGGCTAAGGGTGGCCTGACAAAGAATTGATATTTGTCCTACTAACAGTTGTCTGAATAATTTTTGGTTGATTGTAATCCATAACATATCTTTCTGTTAAAGTTCTCTGACATTATCAAGATGAGTTTGTTTTGACACAGTTTAACTCTAATCTCTTATCATATTTTATTACCATTTTATTTAATTGTCATATTTTATTACCATAATATCTGTTTGATAAATGGAGTTAACAAACTATCATTATTCTTATTCTTATGTACGCAATTTAACAAATTTACTAGTAAATTTAAAAATATCGGTATCGGTACTCAGAATCGACAAGTACCAAAAATAAAAGTATTGGTATTGGGTGAGTACTGGAAAAAGTGGAATCAGTGCATCCCTAGTCTACTCCAAAATTGCCATTCCTACAAGCCATATCCCACAATGTTAAATGGATATTGTGATATTATTAAAAGCCCTAGGATACTGTTACTGCTGCAGTAATTGTTAGTATTACCTACCAGATACTCTTGGAAGAGACTGCTCGGATCTTCATTTAGATAGATACAAAGTGCCCTGAGGAGGCACTCCCTCTTCTTTTTAACAGTTTCATTCTAAATAGAAAAAAAGCAGCATCAACATACATACTATAAACCTATTACACTTCTAGAATTATGTTAAATGGGTGAAACTTTAACTATAAAAGTAGGCACAAAAGTAGGCACTTAACTTAAAATAACAATAATTTAAAATATTTATATAATCTGTTAAAAACTAAATTATCAATTGCTACTGATAATTAAAAGTAAACAGGATACAAACAGAAACAAGCTACTCAGAACTAACAAATGAAATGGTCACACAAGAAACAGTATTTACATTAGTAGATGTTGCAGATCTTACCTTTCGCAAGTAAAGCACCTTGGCAGAAACACAAAACACACCTTTCAATAAGGACCTGAAAAAAAGGATAAAAACAATTTTATAAAGATTTTGTGAAATTAAATTAATCTGAACTAAAAAAAACTACAAACCAATAAATAAATCACACTTTGTAATTTTTATTGAAAGTATAAACAAATTGAACAAAATAACTGAAGTTTCAAACCAAGTATTAACCACTGTTAATCTTGACAGCAGATTTAAGTTTAGTTTTAGTCGGATGGGTGGTTGAACTTAGTATTGCAGTTTCAACTGAGAATGACTGTAGCATTGTTTTTTCAAATCAGCAAGTATGTTAACTTAGTACGTTTCTTAAAAATATCTGCAAAAATATGATTGTATTTTTAGGCTTTAGTAGAGAAAAAAGTCAGAAAATACTGATACCAACCAGAGTGATTAACAGAACCATTAAAGTAGCGAGAACATGATTTCCATCCACTGGTAACATTTTACAATACTGGTCCACAAACATGCATTAATTCATGTTTAATTAATGCACAGATAATCACAAGCTAATGTAAAATTCATGAAGAACTAAACCATTTATTAATGATTACTACATCAGCACTAATGAACATTCTATAGGATTCATAGATTAAGTAATCAATAAATTGTTATTGGTTGAATGTGTCACAATGTATCAATTCCTTAATGACTTATTTTATTAATTAATGATGTAAATTCATGTTAGTTACCTTAGTGGTCAAAGCTATGTACTTAAGCTTCTAGTTGTCTGCTTTAATAAATCATTAGCTAATGATTTGTAAATATATCATTATGTTATGACTTTATTTGTTGAGGCACAGAACTTGTGTTATAGCTAATGATTAAGACAGACATGCATGGATTGAACCCATTGTGGTAATTTACCCATACATTTTTAGTTAATAAAATAAGTTATTAGGGAATTAATACAATATAACACATTTAACTAATAACAATTTATTGATTACTTACTCTATGAATCATATAGAATTATCATTTGTTGCTAATGCAGTAATTATGAATAAATGGTTTAATTCTTCATGAGTTATATATTAACTCATGATTATCTCTGCATTAAAGTTAGTTAAGCATGAATTAATGCATATTTGTGCACCCCTATTGTAACGTGTTACCAATCCACTCCAGGCTACCAATCTCCCTCAGCAGGCTGAATACAACGTTGCTTTTCAAACTTAAATGAAGTCATTTATTACACTATTTGAGAAATTTAATTCTATTTACAGCCTTAAAATTGTGAAAAGTGAATATAAGTAACCCTGCAATAGGTGGAAACAATCCATCGTAGACTCGCTCCAGTAAACGGAAATCCATCGTAGCGATGGAGAATTTTAATCCACGAACTAACTTTTATTACTTTTCTCTTCGCCCAAATAATGTAAATATGCAGCAGACCAACCTGCACCATGTGGCTAAGCTAGCATGCTAATACTAGATCTCTCTAAAACTAAAGCAGGACAAAAATAACATATTTCTTATTACAATTAAAAAAAGATCAATACTTGTGGAAAAACAAATATCCTCCTACCTTTACCAGTCGTTGAAAAGGCAAGAAGTCCCTCTGTCAAAACCAATTGAAGAAAAACTTTGCAGGGGGTCACGCAGGTGTGCAGAAATTCAAATATCTTTCCAGTGTAGTGATGCATATTGCTCTTCTTCTTTGGGGTTTCATGGCAGTTGGCGTCGCACTATACTGCCACCCTCTGGATGTAAGAATTTTTTACTTAACTTAAATGGTTTGTGTTTAGACAACGTGTTAGGATTTTGTACAGTTAAGTTGAGTCATAATTACATGGATCTTAATAGAAAAAAACATTTAAAGTCAACAAAGACAATTACTGTAAGTAAACTGAATATAAATATAGTATGTAAAGTGCACAACCTTCCTTGTTCATTTTTTTGAGTGAACTTTTTCTTTCGACTTCTATGACTTCTGTCTCTTCGTCTTTTTTCTTCAACTTCTTATTCTTTGACTTCTACTTCTATATCTTCGACTTTTCTTCAACTTCTACTTCTGTGACTTCTGCTTCTTCTGCTTTTTCTTCGACTTCTACTTTGACTTCTAATTCTATGACTTCTGCTTTTTCTGCTTCTTCTTCGACTTCTATGACTTCTGCTTCTTCGTCTTTTTCTTCAACTTCTGATTCTTTGACTTCTAATTCTATATCTTCGACTTTTCTTCAACTTCTACTTCTGTGACTTCTGCTTCTTCTGCTTTTTCTTCGACTTCTACTTTGACTTCTAATTCTATGACTTTCACTTCTTCGTCTTTTTCTTCTACTTCTATGACTTCTGCTTTTTCTGCTTCCTCTATGACTTCTGCTTCTTTGACTTTTTCTGTGACTTCTGCCACTTCAACATTTGCTTCTTCGACTTCTACTTCTGCATCTTAAACTTTTTCTTTGACTTCTACTTCTGTGACTTCTGCTTCTTCATCTTTTTCTCCGACTTCTTCAGTTTCTTCTATGACTTCATTTTCGACTTTTTCTTCGACTTCTGCTTTTATTAATTCTGCTTTTTCAACTTCTTCGACTTCTATGACTTCTTTTACTTCTACTTCTGTATATTCGACTTTTTCTTTAACTTCTACTTCTATGACTTGCTTCTTCTTTTTCTTTGACTTCTGCTTCTTCTACTTCTTCTATGACTTCTGCTTATTCGACATTTTCTGCGACTTCTGGCACTTCAACATTTGCTTCTTTGACTTCTACTTCTGCATCTTTGACTTTTGCTTTGACTTTTACTTCTATGACTTCTGCTTCTTCGTCTTTTTCTTTGACTTCTGCATCTTTGACTTTTTCTTCAATTTTGACTTTTGCTTGACTTTTACTTCTATGACTTCTGCTTCTTCGTCTTTTTCTTTGACTTCTGCATCTTTGACTTTTTCTTCAATTTTGACTTGTATGACTTATTTTTCAACTTTTTCTTCGACTTCTATGACTTCTACTTCTGTATCTTCGACTTTTTCTTTAACTTCTACTTCTAAGACTTGCTTCTACTTTTTCTTTGACTTCTGCTTCTACTTTTTCTGCGACTTCTGGCACTTCAACATTTGCTTCTTTGACTTCTACTTCTGCTTCTTCGACAGTTTAACATTCATAAACAGGAAAATAACAGTGTTAATTATTCGATTTTGAAATTAATTCAGTTTTAGCTTCAAAGCAGCTCTACAAAAGACAAAAATGTGATAATTCACGTCAATTTAGTGTTGATTCAGTTCAATTTAATAATAGTGCCAATGTTGCAAAGTTAATGTTATTATTCAGCTGAATTCAGTTCTATTTTGTTCTCGTCTAATAGTGTCAGTGCAGTTGAATTGATACTATTACTGAATATTAAATGTCTTTTAAACCCCAAATAAACAGTCACAGGCTTACCCATGTACATTAATTTACTTTAACTAAACAAAAGTAAAATCTGGTCTTTTAGACTGTGATCTTTCTTGACAGATGTGTTTGCCTCAACTATGCTCAGATTCAGAGAAGACATAGTTACTATGTTTTGCTTCTGTGTGGTAAAATATAATCTATAAAAATATGATTTTACCAGGTGGCTTCTCTCATTTAACATTTTAGCAGGCGTGGCCTCACTCCACATGTTCATTTTTGCTTTCCACTCATAGAAATGCGCTGACAATATAGATTCGAGGTCAGGGATGGGGTAAGGGTCAAGCTCCTGCTGCTGACATGAAAGCCGGTCTAAGCACACCTTGTTCTTTGTCTCTGTCGTCCGATTCTGAGAACAGCTGTATCTTCACAATCTGGGGCTCATCGGGACAAAACAAAAGCCATGTGTTAATTACCTTTGAAGGTGTAATGATTTCAGGGCCAGGAAGATCCTTCATCTGGTTTCGGATGTAGGACCGAGAGAGGGCTGTGCTTTCATGTCTGGTTACAGTTTGACTTCTTTTATACCTGCCTGATGTGCACACAGCCTGTGGGAAAATGGCTCAAATGCCTTCTGCACCAAAGCATGTTTAGATTATGTTTCTGACAAACAGAAGTGATTCACTGTTTTTCATATAAATCAGCAAATGCCATAAAACTATTACATTGCATGACCACTTTATTTTATAGCCATAAAGTGGGGTCATATTTTATATAAATAAAATGTTGTTCAAAAATGTAAAACCTTTAATGTTTCCTCATCATTTTTAGGCTATTATTAAATGACAAAAATTATACATTTTCAATTTCTGTCAATTTGCATGACTGCATAAGATACAGTACTAATGCAAAAGCTAAGCCTAACTCAAATAAATACAACCCCAATTCCAGAAAAGTTGTGACATTTTGTGAAATCTGTTTATTCTCTTTAAACTTTATTTAATTTAATTTACTATTTCAAATGTTTTCAGTGGCCAACTTTTAATTTTATTTTGCAAATATAACCAAATTTTAATTTTCATGGCTGCAACATACTCCAAAAAAGTTTGTTTGTTTGATTCTCCTTTTCATGACTGGTCATACATTTTCAATAGGAGACAGAATACGGACTGCAAGCAGGCCAGTCTAGCACATTCAGTCTGTGTCTATGAAAACCATGTGGTTGTAGCACATGCAGAACGAGACCTGGCATTGTCTTGATGTAATAACCATGGACTTCCTATGAAAGACATCATCTTGGTGGCAGTATGTCTGTATAACCCCAATACATGCCTCCATTTCAATGGTACCTTCGCGCATATTCCATGACAGTCGTTTGTGTTTGCATTTGTCACTGATGAAAGTCTGGGTGTTTCCTTTGGTCTTTGGTACTGAGAAGTAGACGTCCATTTTTCCAAGATACATGCTGAAACATGGACTCGTCTGACCACAGCACACATTTCCATCGTCGTTTTGACTATCTGAGATGAGCTCTGGCCCAGAGAACCCCATGGCATCACTGCATAGAACTGATGTATAACTTTCTGCTAGAGTAACAGAAATTCAAGTTGCATTTATTGATGCAGCTGCAGAATGTGTTAAGTGACAGCAGTTTTCGAAAGTACTCCTGAGCCCATATGGCTATATTTAACACTGCAGCATGACGGTTACT
Source organism: Garra rufa (assembly GCF_049309525.1). NCBI lineage: Eukaryota > Metazoa > Chordata > Actinopteri > Cypriniformes > Cyprinidae > Garra > Garra rufa. The sequence goes on from NC_133361.1 coordinate 60,183,077, forward strand.
TATGCAATCCCATCCAAGGTCATGCACATTCACCTGAGGTGTCTTGCCTTGCCCTATACAGACTGACATTTCTCTGGATTCCCTGAAACTTTTCACAATATTATGTTTGATTTGTTTGACACTTTTGTCATGAAATTTGGCACAAAGTGATGAGACATTATCCAACTTGGCTTGCAAAGACTGAAATGCTCCTTTTATACCCAAACATGAAATCTGTTTACTGTGAACTGTTTCAAAACAGTTTAATTTGGAGATTTTATAACCTTTTTGCTTTTATTTTGCCTGTGTCACAACTTTTTTTAGAGTGTGTTGCAGACATGAAAACCAAAATTTGGTTATATTTACAAAATAAAATTGAAAGTTAGCAACTGAAAACACTGAATATGTTTTCTTTGTACTTTGGTTAATTAAATAAAGGACAAAGATAATAAACAGATAACATATTCTTGATTTTATGGCATTTCACGAAACGTCCCAACTTTTCTGGAACTGGGGTTTTACATAGGTTAAAGGAACACTCCGCTTTTTTTGGAAATAGTCTCATCCTCCAACTCCCCCTTGTTAATAAGTTGAGTTTTACTGTTTTGAAATCCATTCAGCCGTTCTCCTGTTCTGGCGATATCACTTTTAGCATAGCTTAGCATAGATCATTGAATCCTGTTAGACCAATAGCATCGCATTCAAAAATGACCAACGAGTTTCGGTATTTGTCCTATTTAAAACTTGACTCTTCTGCAGTTACGCGATGCTATTGGTCTCATAGGATTCAATGATCTATGCTAAGCTATGCTAAAAGTGATATCGCCAGAACAGGAGAACGGCTAAATGGATTTAAAAACGGTAAAAATCAACTTATTAACTCGGGGGGAGTTGGACAATGAGCCTATTTCCAAAAAAAAGTGGAGTGTTCCTTTAATTCCAGAAGCAACAATATTGAGCTAAAAATCCAGTGTTTGAGGAATACCATAAGAAGTTCAAACATCATCCTGAATATGCTAATAAATAAGATATAATTGCAGTGGTATAAATCATTTAAAGGGTTAGTTCACCCAAAAATGAAAATTAGCACATGATTCAATCACTCTTCAGACATCCTAGGTGTATATGACTTCCTTCTTTCAGATGAATTCAATCAGAGTTATATTAAAAATTATCCTGGCACGTCCAAGCTTCACAATGGCTAAGGCAGGTGTTTCACTTCATGAGTCCAAAACAAGTCCAATAAAGTGCATCCATCCATAATAAAAAGGCCTCCTGTAGCAAATTGATGCATTTTTTGTAAAAAAAATATCCATTTTTAAAACGTAACAATTACTTTAATTTAGCTTCCACCAACTGGTCACGCCCGGAAGCAGCTCCAGGTGGATGACGTAATACGTCGGCGTTGCGTATGCGCTGAGAGGAATGTGAACATGCCGTGGAGAGATCAAAACAAAACAAAGGTCACGAATTAGAAGTTCAAAACGAGGATTTGTAAAGGAAAATGACGTTTAATTTTGATATAAACCAAGAGGAGACTGTTTTTTCCTTTGCTAAAGTAAGGAAACTTTACTTCCTTTGATCCTGTAAACAAACGTTGGTTTTCACAAGACTCACAGGCGCATGCACAACACCAACATTTGACGTAATCCGCCTGGAGCTGCTTTCAGCTATAACCAGTTGGCAGAAGCTTGATTAAAGTGATTGTTATGTTTTAAGTATAGATATTTTCCTTACAATAATGTATCGATTCACTACAGGAGGCCTTTATTCACCCCCCGGAGCTGTGTGAGGCACTTTTTATTATGGATGGATGCACTTTATTGGACTTGCGGGTAAGCTTTACCCACCTATGCCATTGTAAAGCTTAAAAGTGCCAGGATAATTTTTTTAATAACTTTGTTATTAGATTCGTCTGAAAGAAGGAAGTCATATACACCTAGGATACCTGAAGGGTGAGTAAATCATGGGGAAATTTTCATTTTTGGGTGAACTACCTTTTTAAATTCAATGTAATTGAGTGTCTTGAAAGCTATAAAAAGACAGGCAATGAGGGGAACAGTAAGTGTCAAATATCATGGTCTTAATGCAATTAAAAAGTGATTATGTAATGCATTGCTGTAACTGAAATCTGGTTTTAAAGTAGCATGTTACTTGTTAAAATTATAAGGCTGCTGACAGAATGCTTTAGGTACAGCCATGCCGACCAACATTATGAATGATTTATAGTTTATTTATATAGCACATTTCATACACAATTATTGTTTAATTCATTAAACATTTATGGAGCAACAGATTTGGTGTGAAAATAAATCATACAAGTCGTTTATTTTGTTGAAACATTCAACAAATAGAGTACAGTTTGAATGCTTCTGTGTGAATTGCATGAGTGTAAGTCTTTCATTTTCACATTTTCATTTATTCTCGTGTGCTTGAGCAAATTAGCAATTAGCCACCTTGTAAAATGTTTGCTAAATCATATGTATTTTACATATTCCCCAATTCGTATGAATGCATACGGATCTACACTCTTAAAAATGAAGGTTCTTCACAGTGATGCCATAGAAGAACCATTTTTGGTTCCATAAAGAGCCATTCAAAGGTTCTTTAAAGAACCATCTCTTTCTTACCTCTTTATAATCTGAAGAACCTTCTTTTGCCAAAAGAAGCTTTTGTGAAACAGAAAGGTTCTTCAGATGTTAAAGGTTCTGTATGGAATCGTGGAGCTAACCCTGCCCCTAAACCTACCTGTCACTGGGGTCTAAACAAAGTGTACAAAATCTTACGAGTGAGGTCGTATGAATTAGCCACCCCGTATACGAATTGGTTGTGAGATAGCATTGGTTTGAGCGATGGTGTCTATTTGTTTATGGTAGAGTAATCCATAGTAATTTATTAAACAGCAGAGTTTGAAAAATATTGATACCTCCTTAAAAAAATAATATTCTGTCCTGAAAATAGAAGAGAGAAAATTGAGATTACTAGCATGAGAAAGATATGTAAAGCTATAGGCTCAGACTGATATCTCCATTTGCCCTCCATTTAACATTATTGCTAAGAGTTCTCCTTTGTGTTTTTTCTTTCATATGAGAATAAAGAGTTCAGGACGTAATACTAAGACTCCAAACGAAAGATTTCCTCAAGAGGATTTTTTCGCTGAGCGATGCCATGCCAAGATGAGAACGCTGATGAACAAAGAGTAACATCAACTAAGCGTTCAGATGTGCATGTTCTATCAAAGACAAACCCAGAGATGCTTATTCCAGGAACCTAAAAGTACATTCCCAGAGCTGGAAACATGGATGGAAAGTAATCAGGCTGTGGAATGATGTCATCTTGATGAAAGACACATCATCAGAGAGCTGGTTGGAACTGGCACGGTTTGGCGCAAACCGAGCTACATCATACTATAGCACAACATCAAAGCAGGTGCCAGGCTCTTTGAGAGGCCTAATATGTGCCAGCAGCAGTTACGACTATGACATCTCACTGGCACGGGACAATGGGCTGTAGAGCTATGAAGACATACAAATGCTGTGTATTTTGTAGCATTTGCAGAAACTTCACATGGAGACGGAAATATGGCTTTTCAGGGGGAAAGATACTCTATTTACATTAAGTGTCTTGTTGTTAAAGCCTATTTACTCTAACTCCACCTACCAAACCAGTCCGACAACTGGTGTAGTGTCGTTACAATGTAAGGACACCCGATTTCACTTTTAACGTGACTGACCCGAGTTCGAATTCACCTCTTATTCCTGTCCCATTGTGCTCTTTTACAATTCTTTATTTTGTTTTGGGGGTGCAAAGAACATGCTCTCATGCTTGGTGGTTCAAAAAACACATTATTTTTCACATAATTTACATTATTACAATAGCTTTCTCCCCAGCCTGGCACAAATGGCTTGATTAGTTCTGGGTTTGATAAAGGTCCACCTTCTGAAAAACGAAATGTGTTGTGATTGGTTAGCAGTCCCACTGCGTTGCGATTGGCGAACAGTTCTGCCACGCCCCTTCCCAAAGCAGCAAGTTCCGTGTCCAACTGCGCAAGATAGATTAAAGTGATTCTTACATTTTAAATATGGATATTTTTCTTACAAAAACACATCAGATTGCTAAAGAAGGCTTTTACTGACCCCTCCAGAGCCATGTGAGGCACTTTTTTATTATGGATCGACTTTTTTTGGACTGATGGAGAGAAACACTTGTCTATGCCGTTCTAAAGCTTGGGAGTGCCAGGATTATTTTTAATATAACTCTGATTGCATTCGTCTGAAAGAAGGAAGTCATAAACCACCGATGATCGTCATATTAGTCAATGCTTGTGTTTGCATCAGCCGCTGCTCCGCATGTGTTTCGACCCTCTATACCGCACACGTCAACAGCGTGGCTCCAGCATGGCTCGCGGACACTTTAGTCAATGCTCGCATTTATACAAGCCACTCTGAGGCTCGCTGAAGTATCTCAGAAGCGTCTGTCCCTGCTACATCGCTAAAGTTAGGTGAATCCCCCACCTCATCTCTCCCCACCCATAAACGATTCGAATTTCCATAAGTGGGATTTATTTGAATAATATTGTAATGGACTGCGTTGTGACATCATAGCATCTGGAAAACAAACGCTGTAGTCCAAAGGAGCCCTTCGTTGTAGTTTTTGATAGAGGATTTTTAAAAAATTAAATATCCCCCTTTGGAGTGGACTTAGCAATTTGTAACTTTGTAGATGTTTTTTTATGGCCAAACATTCACACCACACACTCACTAAAATTCAAAAAGTGACAAAGCATAATAGGACCCCAAACGGTTATTTAATAGCACACAATGACTGAGACACGTGAGGCTCATTATGCAAATAGTGTCTGCCACTAGTACTGAATCTATGTAACACTATTTACATATTTTTCATTTCTCGCTATTTGAACTTAGTGTAAATAGCATCTAATTCTATTTGCACTTAGAGTGAATGTGTAAAACATTTTTCAAAGGAAAAGTAAGAGGTGCTTGCTTATGCAAATGTTGCTGCCATGACAGTACAATATTAAAATAGTTGCTCTTTCTGCATGTTTTTAGTATGTTGCTTTGTAGTTGCTATTAGGTTGCTTGGTGGCTGATTTCCAATTTTTCAGGAGTTTAGGACACAGAATAGAACAAATGCTTATTTGATAACTGTTTTATTTTCATATTTGGGTTTGTGTATATGCTTTATTTTTAAAGATTGACTGTTTTCTTCCAATGCATTGTTAGATGCTGGTGTTTCCTGTTATTGCTATGCAAGGGCCATTCCACTGAATGGGTTTCATTTGTTTCCAAAACTAAATAATAATAATAATAATAATAATAATAATAATAATAATAATAATAATAATTGTCTATCTTTTTTAAGACTGAAACTAGTAATACACATATTTAACTATTCAAAATCTGTATTGGTCCATCTCAGGTAACTTTAATT
>NC_133361.1:60189006-60229006 GCF_049309525.1 Garra rufa
AACAATGGTAGAATCATTTTTTTTGAGTGTATATACATATATTATATAATATAGCCACATTGAGTACATACTAATATTATGATGATACTATTTAGAGTTTTTTTTTTTTTTAAATAAACAAGTAACATCTAATCAAATAATTTAGGTAACAGGGCAGTATATTTTAATTGACACTCCCAGCCAGCATTACAATGTCATCAAATATACAGAAAAGAAAATGAGATCACATGGTTTTGATCATTTTATTGCCTTCAGGAGATCAAGATATCTAGTTAAATGTTTCTTGTAAAATTCTCACATGTTTTTTTAGAAGGGGAATGTGTTGGGATAACAGGCCTGAGACTAAAATCTGTATTTTATCTAAAATATTATACATTTATTTTAAAATAAATGTATTTAAAGCACAGATGGGATATGGAGATCATAATTTTACGAAGCTACAAGACTATGTTTTGTGCGCAAAGAAAACAAAAATAACGAGTTTATTCAACAATGTGTCTCCTCCGCATCACATTTTTATTTTCTTTGCATACAAAAAGTATTCTCATCGATTCATAAAATTCAGATTGAACCACTGATGGACTATTTTGATGATGCCTTTCATACTTTATGGGTCTTGACAGTGGTATTTACCAGGCAGTCAATGGGACAGTCAAAATTCTCCTGGTTTTCAGCCAAAATATCTTAAAGGATAACTGTTGCCAAAATGCAACCTGGGATGTTTTTTTTTTTTTTTTTTACTGTAAACGAGACAAACTTATATCTAACAAACGAGCCGTTTTTGAGATGTCGTGATTTTGTTTTGTGGTCAATGGCCGGTAACAGGAGTTCTAAGGGCATAACTTTGAGTGCATCAAAATCGATATTTTTACAACACTAAGAAGGCTTGACACACCATGAAACTTTGCTCGAATTATTGCATGGGTCTCTACACATGAACTCGAGCATTGAGAACATTGTTTGTGTACACAAAATTTACTAAAAAGAAAGTTTATGAACAACTCACTTTCACTGTTTGAGTTTCCGCTCGTGGCCGTCTTGCCAGTCAAGTGGTGTCGATCTCCGAATGCAAGGATGGATAGCTCCTAAAGCATTTTTCCATATAAATGCACAGCTAATTCGTTGTTTTGTCGCAAGTGAAAAACAATATTAACCTTCCAGTTGTAAAAAGAGCCTCATATAAGCCTAATATTTCGTCCTATGGAGTCCATTCATTCGGAGATCGACACTTCTTGACTGGCAAGATGGCTGCAAGCGGAAACCCAAACAGTGTAAGTGAGTTGTCAAATTTATGCCCCTAGTATTCCCATTCACCGGCCATTGACCACAAAACGAAATTACGGTCAATCTCAAAAATGGCTCGTTTGTCGTAATTATGCTTTTAGATATATGTTTGTCTCGTTAACAGTAAAAAAACAAACAAACAAAAAAACAGCCCAGGTTGCATTTTGGCAATAGTTTTCCTTTAAAGGGGTCCTATTATGCTTTTTCACTTTTTGAACTTTAGCCAGTGTGTGGTGTGTATGTTTGGGCATAAAAAACATATACAAAGTTACAAATTTCAAAGTCCACTCCAAACGGAGATATTTCGTTTTAAAAAAAATCCCTTTTCAAGAACTACAGCGAACGACTCGTTTGGACTACAGCATTTGTTTGCCGGATGCAATGATGTCACAACGCGGTATCCCGCCTACTGAAATTCAATTCGTTGGCGGGTGGGGGATTCGCCTAACTTTACCCATGTAATATGGACAGCCGCTTTTGGGATGCTACAGCGAGCCGTAGGTCGGCTCGTTTAAACGCAGCTTTGACTAAAGGTTCGCGAACTGCTCCGGTAGCCGTGCTGAAGCAACGCCATTCACGTGTGTTGTACAGAGGGTCCAAACACACGCAGATCCGCGGCTCATGTAAACACGAACTAGCACATGTCTACGCCGTGCCGAAGACATGTGTAGTATGTGGTAAGAGATTTATTTATCATACAGTGTAGATAGCTTCACTAGCCTTATGGTTTCAGGCATGCAAATAATTAAATACATTAGCACAATAATGATAATATCACGTATCCGCGATCTCCTATGCTGACGATAGGACCAACAATAGCGTATTATTTACTCACCCTTTATGCATCCTCGGTGTATATGACTTCCTTCTTTCAGACGAATGCAATAGGAGTTATATTAAATCAATTCTGATACTCATAGAACAGCATAGACTGAAAATAAGTTGATCCATAATAAAAAAAAAAATGCCTCACATGGCTCCGGGGCGGTCGGTAAAAGCCTCCTTTAGCGATCAGATGTGTTTGTGTAAAAAAAATATATATATATATATATATAAATATATATATATATCCATATTTAAAACATAAGAATCACTTTAATCTAGTTTTCTGCTTTGGGAAGGGGCGCAGCAGGGCGGAACGCGGTCTACCTGTTGGCCAATCGCAACGCAGTGGGACTACTGACCAATCACAATACTTTTGACTTTTCGGAAGGCGGTACCCGGAACTAATCGAGCTTTTTGTGAAAAAAGCTATTGTAATAATGTAAATTATGTGAAAAATAATGCGTTTTTCGAACAACTAAGGATGTGAGCATGTTCAAGTACACCTCAAAAACAAATTAAAGACTTTGTAAAGGAGCATAATATGACCCCTATAAATTGTGTTCCGAAGATGAACAAAGCTTTTATGGGTTTGGAACGACATGGGGGTAAGTGATTAATGACAAAATTTTCATTTTGAAATGGAGTAAACCTTTAACTTCAGCATGATCTCAAAGTAAAACAAGGTGCTAAAGTCTGATTTTGTGTTGGCTGTGCATTAAAATACAATTACATGTTCAAAACAAACAAGCCACCCCCAACCTGTTTGATATTTTGGTCTCTAGATATTTTATTTTATTTTTTTTTACCTATTTTATTGGCCAGAATAGCTATATAATGGGTTTATATGCAAGGCATAAATGAACAGTTTTCAGTTGATAGAATTTTTTAGTTCAGACTAAGTCATTCTGGAGACTGGTCAGCGTCAGATAGTGGCGGATGGGTGGCAATGCCAATCAATGCACTTGAAGCTAATATTTACTTTCCAACCTCTTCTTATTTCCACCTATGAGTGTGGCACTTCTGTTGGGGCTCAGCTGAGTCATTTCGAAGGGGCCCACATCACTTCATAGACAGACACGAAGAGAAATGCGTGCAGGCCAACCAAAACACTTTTCATTGGAAAATACGTTGGAGTGCAGTACTGGTTTCGCTAGCAGCACAGGAGCACATTTGATGTGGTTTCACTTAGATATGTCAGAAAAAAAGGACTTCTGCAAAAAATTACTAATGCAAACAGACAAATGGTTAAATAAAAACAGGATTTGATCTGCCGCTTTAAAGGTTCCTCTGCCTGTTTATTCACCCTAGACATAGATCAACCAAGTGTGATTCCATTTCCAAATACCCACATCCACACAAACAAATTATCCAATATTATCCATACAAACAAATTAGTCATCTCCCATTTGAACTAGTATACAAGCTGTCAACTTTACTCCCATAATCTCTCTATGCCAGGGTACGCGAAAGGAAAGCTGCAGAGTCTTGAAGTAGTTAGTCTTCCTTCATGAAATGGGGCATCATCTGCAACCAATAGAGACACTCTGGTTACGAAAGGGGAGCCTGTTTGACAGATGTCTCTTGCTTCTTCTTACTCTACTGAAGTCCACTTCCTAGATGGCACCTCATGACTTATGTTTATGGTCAAGGTTGTTTACCGATTCAGTGAAGTGCACGCAGAACACATTAATGGAGCATGGATTGCAGGATTTTACTAGGATCTTAAACAACTCTTCAGGCTTTACTGGATTATCATACCCAGGCTCTTTGTAGATTAATACCATCAAATGCAGAGTCAAATTCAAGTGTGACTCCAACGACACCCTGAGATGCAATCATGCACGCTTAACCCTGAAACCGTACTGAGACGTTATACTTGAACTCAACCCGCCCCCAAAATTGGGTGTCACTTTAAAGAAATCTGTTAAAGAAACTTCTTAGCGAATTACAAAGGTTTTATAGATGGTGATCTCTGCTTTGTTCTTGGAATGAGGACTTCCACCTGTTTCTGATGATGGGAGCTGGAGCCTGTCCCTTTTAAGAGCTTGATCCTTCTTGATCTCTTTGATGTAACTTGACCTAACAGTTCCAGCGAGAAGAATTTGATGATTGCGGATGGGCTCTTTTAACTAGCTGCGTAGGAGATATGAGAATTGAGCAAAATGAGTAGAGCCAAAGGAAGGATGGTAAAAAAAAAAAAACTGGGTTAGAAAAACTGAAGAGCGATAAAGGCAACATAAAACACCAGTTGCAACCCACTTACGTCAGTAATCTGGTTTCCAAACAAGATATTTAATAAGAAAACAAGGATTTTTTTCCCTCATTGGAGATTGATTCGTTTTTGAAAAGTCAGGACAACATACCAGAATAGTGCCAGGTGGTTGGAGTACTTAAATATAACAGCAATTTGTGTAAGAGTTTTAACTAATTAAACAGCCCCTAGGGTAGATGTTGTAACTACACACTCTTAGAAAAAAATGTGCAGACATTGTACCTTTAAAGGAGAAGTTCTCTTTCAGAACAAAAATTGATATATAATGTACTCACTTTAATGTGAGTACATAATGTCTTTCTTTCTACAGTCGTAAAGAAATTATGCTTTTTGAGGATAACATTTCAGGATTTCTCTCCATATAATGGATTTTTATGGTGCCCCTGAGTTTGAACTTCCCAAATGCAGTTAAAATGCAGCTTCAAAGGGCTCTAAATGATCCCAGCCGAAGAAGAAGAGTCTTATCTAGCGAAACGAAATTGACAATTTATATACATTTTAACCTCAAATGCTCATCTTGTCTAGCTCTGCATCAACTCTGCGTATTCCGGTTCATGACAGTTAGGGTAGGTTGAAAAACTCCTATCTCGTTTTCTTCTCCAGCTTTAAAATCACCCTACATTGCTATTTTACCTTTTTTTGTAAAGGGCGTTTGATCTTCTTTGCACGCTCACTTTGTAAACACTGGGTTGGTACTTCTGCGGCGATGTAGGATGATTTTAAAGTTGGAGGAGAAAAAATGAGATGGGAGTTTTTTGACATACCTCAACTGTCTTGAACCGGAATACAAAGAGTTGATGCAGAGCTAGACAAGATGAGCGTTTAACCATTTCGCTAGATAAGGCCCTTCTTTCTCGACTGGGGTCGTTTAGAGCCCTGAAGCTGCATTTAAACTGCATTTTGGAAGTTCAAACTTGGGGCACCATAGAAGTCCACTATATGGAGAGAAATTCTGAAATGTTCTCCTCAAAAAAACAATTTATTTACGACTGAAGAAAAAAGACATGAACATCTTGGATGTAAATTATAAATGATCTGTAAAATTATGTTCTCGAAGTGAACTTCTCCTTTAAGCCTTCTACAGAGTGTACGATTTTAGCAATCCTATAAGATCATTGCAAATCATACTGTGCGATACTATTGACTCGTAGGCTATGACACAAGCTACTAGCGAAGAATAAAACATTATCAGCATGCGTTAATGGTAAACAAAAAGAGCATAATGAATGAATCACACTTCGGCAGTTGTAGTTTTTAAGTGTGTTGAAAAAAAAACTGGAAGTGGCAAAAGAAGAAGGAATAATAGCTTGAGGTAAGCAGTTTTATGTTTTAGCACCCTGCTGCGCTGATTTCATGTCACATTTTTTATTGGCTGGTCAGTAAACGTGGGTCATAGCAGCAACATACTGCATGATGATCATGTTGAATTTCTGACACTGTCAGAAAATTATCGTAGACTATCTTTGGTCGCAAGACCGTGACAACGACCATCCTTGAACCTCTCTCACAGTACAACACTGGACCACAGATTAGGAGACAGATGTTTCACGATGGCAATCTTTTGTTTGGGACAGCTGACAATTTTAACAGTTTTTAGTGTTGTCCTGTTCTTGTACTGGATTCACTTATATAGTCAGACATTTTCTTTCAGTTGCCTTTGTAGCAGCTGCAGTGTTTTTTTTTTTTTTTGCCTTGTAAATGCATTTGAATGCATGATATTTTATTTTAATTCTTAATTTTCAGCAGACAAGTGAATGCTTGTGAAAACTGTGTGCTGCAGATGTCACACTTTCAGGTGCACATGCTCCAGAGTTATTCATAAACTCTGGATCAAAACCCTGAGCTGACAGAGTGTTTATAGTGAGCATTTTGAACCCGCTTTACTTGATCTAAATCAAGTTGGATTTGTTTAGTTTTGTCAACTGTTAAAGCCAGGACACACCAAGCCAGCTTCAAAGAACTAGCTGTGAAAAAGCTGACAGTGTTGTTGCCTTAAGTCGACAGCGTCTGGACTAAAAAGCTGCGCTTGAACATACTGCACAGGCTACAGCCGACTACAAACTAGCATGTGAGTTCTGCGCCTGCGTGAGAGCAGTTAACCGTCATCAATAGTCTATATTCGTCATTCAAAAAATTATTTGTGTATTATTCTGCCTGTGCCGTCTTTACTTGCTCGTTTTCATCACTTTCACTTTAATTCTCGTGCAAGGACTCATTCGCTAAACTGAACATCCAATCAGAGTTCCCACTGTCACCAATGGCCCCAACGCTTATCCAACATGGTGAATTAGGCAAACTGCCGGAGATGAGAGCTGACTTATGGAACACACCGCAAAAACTAGCCTGACAGACACTTGTCAATGGCCCAACTTGGTCCTAGTTTTATGCCTCCTCTTAAATCTAAAGTTTGTTCAACTAGCTTTGTGTAACAAACCATAGGTCTTGTCCTTCTATGTATGTGATATCAGTGTGTTCAGTTTTGTTTTCTGTGTTTCTCTGTTTCCTAGTTCTAATGTTCTTTTGTTCTTTCAAAATCCTGAGGTCACAAATACAGTGGTTCTTACTCTGTCATCAGTGCGACCATGACTGAACGAGTGCCATCTCTGAGTTTCTTGCCTTTACTGTCACAACCAAGAAGGCTGTTCTTTGAGTTATTCTTCATGGCCTTTAGGTCCATTCCTGAGTTCCCTGATCCGCCAGCCCCACTGTAGAATCCTGCTCCATTGTGGTCTTTTGCCATGGTGGTCTTCTGCCTTGCTGGCTCCACTGTGGTGGTCTTCATCTCTATTGGCACTCCCCTGAAGGTCTCCTGTTCTTCCAGCTTTGCCTTGGTTTCCTAGAATGCTGGTGTCTCTGTGGTCCACTGCTCTGCCCAAAGTGCTCTTCCACCTCATGGTCCTGGTCTGCCTTATGTACCCCTAAAAGGTTCATAGGATACATATTAGAACTATTACCTAATATGCACCTTTTTAAAGGAGAAGTTCACTTCCAGAACAAAATTTACAGATGATTTAATCACTCATCCTAGATGTTCATGTCTTTCTTTCTACAGTCATAAAGAAATTATGTTAATTGAGGATAACATTTCAGGATTTCTCTCCATATAGTGGACTTCTATGGTGGAGTTTGAACTTAAAAAATACAGTTTAAATGCAGCTTCAAACGGCTCTAAACCAGAAATAAGGGTCTTATCTAGTGAAATGATCGGTTATTTTCTTAAAAAAGACAATTTATATACTTTTTAACCTCAAATGCTCATCTTGTCTAGCTCTGTGTGTACTCTGTGTATTCCGGTTCAAGACAGTTAGGTTAGGTTGAAAAACTTTCATCTCATTTTTTTCCTCCAACTTCAAAATCGTCCTACATCACTGCAGAAGAAAAATCCCAGAAAGAAATCCTGAAATGTTTTCCTCAAAAAAATTATTTACAACTGAAGAAAGAAAGACACTGACATCTTGGATGACCAGGGGGTGAGTAAATTGTCTGCAAACTTTTGTTTTGGAAGTGAACTTCGCCTTTAAGGGATAGATAAGGTACGAAGCTGGGTTTTGCCCTAGTAGTCTTGCGTAGCCAGACCTTCAGACTGATGGCAGAAAGTCTGGGTACATTGGCCCCCTTGAATGGACAAGGATTGCCCAAGAGGCCATATGACTGACAAGGAAAGCAACCAATCACATTTCGTTTTGTGCCACATCAGCTTTCTTCTTGCGTGAGGGGTTTGGCATCACAGCATCTTTGTTTCCAGGTGAAACGTTAAAAAACGCAAGACACGCAACACCTGAAAACCCTATAGAATTCAACCAATGAGATGATGACTTCGAAACTCCTGAAGTGTGAAATATTTTGTGTACCATATGCATCAAGGCTTCTGTCAGTCAGAGAAGCCCTTCGGATTGCAAAAGATCATTCTAAATCGGCGGTTCTTATTTTGCTAGATCTATCTGCTGCTTTTGACACTGTCAATCATCAGATCCTCCTTTCCACCCTCTCATCAATTGACATCACAGGGGTTCCTCTTCGCTGGTTTGAATCCTATCTCGCTGGTAGGTTTTTCAGGGTGGCCTGGGGAGGGGAGGTATCCAAATTACATCAAATGGTCACTGGGGTTCCACAGGGATCAGTTCTTGGACCCCTCCTCTTTTCCATATACACTACATCACTGGGTCCAATCAAACAGGCGCATGGCTTCTCCTACCATTGCTATGCTGATGACACACAGCTCTATCTCTCATTTTAACCAGATGATCCAACAGTAGCTGCTCGGATCTCAGGCTGCCTGGCGGACATCTCGGCATGGATGAAAGAACATCACCTCCAGCTTAACCTGGCAAAGACCGAGCTTCTTGTTATCCCAAATCTACAACATGACTTCACCATCAAATTAGATTCTCCTACAATTACCCCATAAACTTCAGTCAGAAATCTTGGTGTAGTCGTCGATGACTAACTGACCTTCAAAGACCACTTTGCAAAGACTGCTCAATCTTGCAGGTTTGCACCGCATAACATCAGAAAGATTAGGCCCTTTCTAACGGAGCAGGCTACACAACTTCTTGCCCAGGCCCTTGTCATTTCTAGGCTGGACTACTGCAATGCTCTTTTGACTGGACTTCCATCATACTCAATCAAACCTCTACAAATGATTCAGAATGCAGCAGCACAACTGGTCTTCAACAAGCCCAAAAGAGCCCATGTTACACCTCTTTATGTCCTTGCACTGGCTACCAGTTGTGCCTCGCATCAAGTTCAAGATATTGATGCTTGCCTACAGAACAACCACAGGCTCTGCACCTGCCTACTTCCACTCAATACTATGAATCTACATTCCCTCCAAAAGTCACAAAAGGCACCAAATCACTTGCCAGAACTTTTTGTATACTGTTCCTGGCAGGTGGAACGACCTTCCTACCCCATCCGTACCGCTGACTCCCTGACAATCTTCAAGTAACAGCTGAAAACGCATCTCTTTAAACACTGTTTGATTTCATCTTAATTAAAAAAAAAAAAAAAAAAAAAACTTTGTCTTTCTCTTTATTCATTCCTTTCCTTTCTAGCTAATACCCATTTGAACAAACTTGGTATTACAAGCAGTTCCTGTGTCTGTTTGCCTCTTTAAGATGAATCGCTTTATGTATTCCCCAATTGTAAGTCGATTTGGATAAAATCGTCTGCAACATGACTAAATATAAATGTAATGTAAATGCATCAGACATTCAGCTAACAGTCCATGGGCATAACTTCTTAGGCTGAGACTACTGCCCTAGTGACGAGCTGTTGTACCCAATTTTTGCACTTTTTTCCCTTATGGTGCACCAATATAGGGACATAAAGCATTTTTCTCTACTGGTGCCATTCAGTAGGTGTATTCTGAAGATTATACTATAGCATAAATAGAGATATTTTTCCCTGTGTGCTGCCTTTCCAACCACAGCTTGGGATAGTCACTTAAAGGTGAGTGATCTGGTAAAGCCATTTACCAATCAGCGCCTGGTGTAATTTTCAACATTTTGAAATGGTCATTTGGAATAACAAACACCAATGAAAAGTGCATGGTAAGACCAGAAACAAACATAAAATCAACATTTTCTTTGTATAATGGTCCTTGTGATGTTTGATTACAATGTGCCTGAATGCTAAGCATTATGTTCTTGTAAGTAGCTCTGCCAGGCAAGAGTTAAACAATAAAACCTGAATCTCTGTGGAGGGCACATGCAACTGATTGGAGATAAAAGACAGCTTTTGACTTTGACAGAGGCGAAGGGTTAGATAGGAAAATGAAGCTCCTGGGTCATTTTCAAATGCCCTAATTCTCAGACTGACCCACTTGGACCAGCACGCAACACATATCTAGGTGTACTTCCGAGGGCACCTCTGACTAGTACAGTGGTGAGTTGCTGCAAAAATCTGTTCATTCCTGTGATGAGCAACTCATAGTAATGTTATCCCCAATGTCATGCGTTGCCATGTGTGGCAGGGGCCCCATTGAGAAGGTGTAGCAGAAGTAAAGATCCATCTGTGAGTGATTTAATGGCTACAGTTCCAAAGATGACGTGTAATAAAATGGGAGGTATGGGTCAAAGTGATAGACTCAATTAGGGACAGACCTTTTCCCTCAGAGTCCACCACATGCTCTAATCTATACAAACATCTGTTTGAAGTTCCCCAATGAATACCATCAGTCCTGCTGGTGTGACCTCATGTAGACAGATCCCGCCACCTCATGCTATTGCTACAGCTCAACATGAAGAACTATGTGATGTGTACAGTACATCCCCCTCACTTTTCTGTACTTTCCCACAACTGGATTTTTAGAAGACTGCTCACCCAAAAATGGAAATTGTGTCATCATTTACTCACCCTGTGTTATTCAAAGCCCTCCTGATTCAAATTCTTAAGACTGTGCTGCTCTAATTTTTCCATTCTACAGACCTTAGTCAGGTTAGATGCCATGTTGAATTTGATGTGCATGAAAACAAGGCTGTGAGGGATAGCTCAAGAATAAATAGCGTGCACTGTATAAAGGTTCTAGATAACTTCATTTTCAAAATAGTTTGTTTCAGACTGTTTGTCTACTCTAATTATTTTTTCCCAGAAAGACATTTCACCAGCTGAACATCTGGCTTGCTGTTAAACAAAAGTACAGTCCATCAAACACACTGTATTTCTGACCCTCACATCCTTTGTTTTCATTCATATAAAAAAATAAATATGACTCTACCCGTACTAAAGTCTATTATAATAAATAGTAAATGTAACTTGCAAGACCTCCATTGTAAACATGTTCAAACTCTTATTTTGAAGTAAATTTTAATCAATTGGCACTTTTCTGTAAATATAGGGTTACCACTCTTTTAAACTAGTTACTTTACATTAATTTTTTACACATTCATTATTTATTTTATAAGAATTAAGGATAAGGATTTTTACAAATAGTTTTACTACAATTTTAGCTGGTAAAAAGCTTGCCATGTTTGGTAAGAAAAATACCCCAAAATATAAACAAAAACTACAAATATTTTAATAATTTGTTTTATCATATTTAAGCCCCAGTAAAAGTTTCCTGATCCATCCTAGTGAGCCCCAGCCCAACAAAAGAAGCCACAACAACTTTTTGTATTAAACGCTTATATTCACCTCTGGGCTGTTAACCACTGAAATCAATTTTTATTAAGTTCAGAACTTAAGAAGTCCAATTCAGATCAGCTAATTTCTTGAAATCTGACTCCTAAAAGCAATTATTTTTACAAATCTGACATCAAGGGTGGAAGTCAATGCTTTCAGTGATTTTACTAAAGAAGTCTTACTTACCCCCAAATGAAGGGTAAATACATGACAACATTATCTCTGGTTGAATCTCTAGGCAAATATATCTTGTAATATTCTAAATAAACATCAGTTTGGATACTTTTATGATTCTATTCCTATAATATTCAATGTAAGGTATAAAAAACATGTCCAATAAATGCCAGTTATTCAGCTCTGCTCTCCCTATAGCCTACATACATAAACTAATTGCATAATTTATTATTATTATTATTATTATTATTATTATTATTATTATTATTATTATTTTAGCTCAGAATACTTTAAGAGAATAAGCACAACTGTTAAACAATGTTCTCTGAATCATGTACAAAATCTTAAATGCCATCAAAATGCCAAAATCACATCATTATGGTTACTCCAGTACTTGAGTAATCACATCATGATGGTTATTTAAATTCAAATGTACATATATTCAAGAAGTTTTTGCAGTGATGCCATAGAAGAACCATTTTTGGTTTCCCAAAGAACCTTTCAGTGAATAGTTCCAAAAAAATATTTAAAAAAATCTAAAGAACCTTTTTCAACTAAGAACTTTTTCTGCATTTGAAAGGTTCCATGGATGTTCAAGGTTCTTAGAACCATTGATGCCAATAAAGAACCTTTATTTTAAAGAGTGTACATGCTTAACAGCCTCTCATTTTTTTATTGCTATAGCAACATTAATTGACAGCATATATTCTGTTTATTGTGGAATCTGCAAACATCTTTTAAGTAAAACAGATAACTCAATTTTTTGTGTTATGTTTTTATTGTGTTTTATTGTTAGTTAGCTCTACTTTTATTTTTACATAATCAAAATAACCCAACTGCAGTTTGATTTAGATTAACTGGAATGCACACACACACACACACACACACACACACACACACACACACACACACACACACACACACATGTTGGGTTTACATGTTTTATGGGGACATTCCATAGGCGTAATGGTTTTCATACAAACCGTATTTTCTATCGCCCTACACCTACCCTATACCTAAACCTAGCCCTCACAGGAGATTGTGCACACTTTTACTTCCTCAAAAACTCTTTGTGCATGATTTATAAGCCTGTTTCCTCATGGGGACCTAAGAAATGTCCCCACAAGGTCAAAATCTACTGGTATTACTATCCTTGTGGGGACATTTGGTCCCCACAACGTGATGAATACCAGGTACACACACACACACACACACACACACACACACACACACACACACACACACACAGACGATTTTTGAGAATTTGTAAAAATGTTACCTGGTTTTGCAAATGAACTCTTCAAAAGAATTACATTATAAAGTATTGAAAAGGTGTTTAGCGCTTGAAGTCAGTTCTTCTCGAGTTCACACAGGTGTCCTAGTGGAGTAACCACGGGTGTACAGAATCACATTAATTATCAATAGGCTCCACTAACAGTAATGTCCAAAATAGCTTTTGGTCTTTTTTAGAGTGTTCTTTTTTATTTTAAAGTTATAGGCTGTATCGATCTTCTTAATTATCCCAGTACTTTATGAAGCCAACGCTGGACAGATCTACCTATGGGCTTGAGTGTTTAATGGTCCCATGTATCTACGTCTGAATAGAGTATGACTGGTCTATTCTTCAAGTGTTTAGCATCTGAACAAAAGAGGACTCGGGGTAAGTGACGGAATGAATCGACGAGAATGGGCGAGTTCCCCCGTTTCCACGGCACTGCATACATAAAAGTGAGAGCAGTGGTCTGAAACAACAGGCTTGTGTAAAGTTAAGTGTGGCGTTAACACCAGCCACTTGACACCCTTTTATCTCACCGCTCAATGGCCGATTAATACCCGAAGCAGGAATCCAGCGAAGCCCATTACATTAATTCGATGTGTGAAACACTTTAATGAAGACATCATTGTAAAGAGGGATAGAAAGTTCGCGAGTGAATAAAATGAAATTAAAATAAGATGAATGAAACAGCGCAGCACATAAAGCTGTGGTGACGAAAAGTGAATTTGTCTGTTATACTGACAACGTGATAAAAAGAAAATTATACATTTGCTCTAGTAAGGAAACATTTAATTTAACCACAAAAAGGAGCATTCCTGTAAGGTGCGGGTTTCCCTTCCGACTCCAAATCCCATGCAGCATAGGGAAAGTCTGGAAGGGGCTTCATACGGGTGGAGGAGTGATGACTGACTCCTTTGATCTTCAGAGGTCCCGTCAATATACTGTTGTAGATAAAAAGTCGCGGAATCGCTTATACTGACAAAATACCTGCATAAATTATTTCGTTCGCGCTGAAGACAGAGGAAAAAATAGACACTAGACCTAGTGGAGGAAAATCGTTACAAATAGACATGTATTTAAATTTTCTATTTAATAACCCCCCCCCCTCTAAACTAATTTAGACATCAAATAAATGACATAAAAATATAATTACAAAATTATGATACTAACCTAATAATAATAAACTGGCAATATCGTGTGCGTTTCAAGTTCCACTGCCGCTTGTGGATTCTCACGCGATTCATTGCACATATTTATATATTTTTCCAATGCACGAAAGCCGTGTGTGTCAGAAGAGTCTTATTCTCACTCTATAAATTCGCGTGGATTAGGAAACATGCATTTCAATGCCAATAAACGCTACCACATCAAGCAAAATATCGCAGATCAAAAGGACCAAACTATGGGCATTTTTTCAATAAATGAAAAGGACAGAAATCAGTGTGACTGGATCACGCCCCGTTGCACTGCCCTCCACAGCGATTGGTTCATGGGAAAGAGAGCAGGGTTAAAACCCAGAGCGGTTAAATACACAGGTATTGAACAGAAGGGCGCACCACAGTCCGTTTAGGAGTTTTCGTGTCAGGAGGATTCGGTCTAACATTAAAACGAAAAAAAAAAAACTTAAAGGACTTCAAGTTTTGCACTGTGAAAGCTCACCTGTTCATCTCACTTTTAAGTTCCTTTGGCTTTGCGTAACTGTTTTGCTTTTGAAATTTGTGTAACTGGTTCTTGCAGATTTTCAGCAACATCTTTTTGCTGGATTTTGAGGAAAGCGTGATGAAGTGCAGGCGGCCGCAGAGGAGCATAAGGCTGATGAATGTCATTCATTGGGTTGTGATGCTGGGATTGATTCAGTCCGGCGCGCTCGGTGCGAGGAAATTCCGCGGAGGTAGAAACTCGCAGCCAAAACGAGCGCTTCCCTCCGCTCATTACCGGGACCGCGCCGAAACCACCGAGAGCTTCTCACTGGATTTCACAGCTGTTGAAGAAAACATGGACAATTTCATGACTCAGGTGAAGAACTTGGCGCAGTCCCTCTATCCGTGCTCGGCCCAAAAGCTCGACTACGACATGAAGCTACATTTCCTGGAGAATACATCAGTCACCTGTAACGACGGGACCCCAGCAGGGTAAGACAACAAGCCGGTTACAATCTCAAACGTTAGGTAAACCAATGGACAGCCAGCTTAGACAGTACCTGTTTGGGCGTCGCATGCGCTTTTGCGGCATCATCTGCGCGCTCAGTCAGATTCACACCACAGTCTCATCCGTTATTGTTACCACAGTACAATTTGGTTAACTTGAGCCATCACTGCCATAAACCATCAACAGAAAGATTATTTTCTTACATCGTCGGAAGAGTTTATAATAAATCTATACTATTTTTGTAACACCCCTAAAGTTTACACTGTTTTCATAACAGTTTTTGTGTCCATCCACCTTGTTACAATAATTTCTGTCATTGCTTCCTGAGTGCTTAAGAAGGAGTTTTGGCATCACTGCATTGGTTTTACTTAATTTTATAGCAGCAATTAAAATTATATTGTTAATTTCAATGGGTTGACATATTCATGAATTGCCGCGGGGTGTGTTGTCAAGTACAGTCTGCATTTCCTAATAGGTTTTGACACATCCATATATCAAGAGAAAGACAGTGACCTGGCACTTTCATGTTAGGTATATCGTTATTTATTATAACATTATGGCCCGGTTTCACAGACAGGGATTAGACTATAGAAACAAAGGCAAGTTTTTTTTTTTGTTTGTTTGTTTTTTTGCATTTGCATTTGCATTTGCATTTGCATTTGAAACAGCTCAGGTTTACATTTTAGTCTACTGCTAGGCTTAAGCCTTGTCTGTGAAACGGTCGGTAATGAGTGTAATATTATCATTAAAACAATAACACAAATGTGAGCTGAAGATGTCAGAGCAAGTTGTGCAGATCAGGACCAGGTTGAGAAGACTAGCAAAGGAATCACTAGGAGAAATAGTATTACAGTGACAGGTGGGTGGGGCTTGTGCAGAGTAAAAGGGTGAATATGTGCTCTAATATGATCTGTAGGTAGCGTTTACAGTATTCACAGTGCAAAACATCTGCATAGAAGTTGATGTGCAATTCAGTGACATCTCCAACTGGCTTTTGCAGACCTGCCACTGCTGATCTTTCAGAATTAATATTTTATGGGTTATTCTAATCACAGAAAAACTTTGATAACGTCAGAACGTTGATAAAGTCCAAAACCACCATAAGTAATGGTCAGTTGGCATTTCAATTACCAATTCTTAAACATTTGCATTCCTCCACAAACACCTTCCAACTCATTTTGAACACATCCCTTTTCTGTCATACATGATGACTGAAACTCAAAGTCAAGACTGAAACTATTTCTATAATATATAAACAGTAGAGTTCTGATTTAAATATTATATTTGTTGATTTGTTGTGATGTTTGATGATAATGTGACAGCATGTTACTTGGGTTTAGACACTACAATATGACTCTCCATGTGCATGAATATTAGGCACCACATCATTACATGACAAGCCTTAAATTTGAAATCTTAAGCACTTAAGTTAAAAAGTTAAACTCTTGTAAAAGTGGGGACAGATGTACAGAAGTAGAAAATTTGATCCAGCTGTGCGTAAGTACTGCTTCTTTGCAACAATATAGAGTGTAGGCCAATGTTGACAGTACAAAAAATCTATACTAATAATAATGGCACCTATACATGATGTAAAACCTTGTCATTCTCTTAATGTATCATGCACATCCTGTGAAAGAAACTAATTTCCTCATTCTGCATGATCTTTTTGGGTTTTGATCACACTACATATAACAAAGAATCTCTGCTTAAAATCTAAATGATGAAATGGGAATCTAAAAGCTTGAAGTACACTCTTAAAAATAAAGGTGTTTCACAATGCCATAGAAGAACCTTTTTTGTCTAAATGGTCCCATAAAGAACCTTTAACATCTGAAGAACCTTTCTGTTTTATAAAAGGTTCTTCCGATTGTAAAAAGGTGAGAAAGAGATGGTTCTTTCTTCTGAATGGTTCTTTGTGGAACCAAAAATCGTTCTTCTATGGCATCGTTGTGAAGAACCTTTTAAAGGAACTTTATTTTTAAGAGTGTAGCCTATATATTTAATAGCAAACTAGAATGAATTGATCATCTTTTTCTGAGTTTCTGACTTGCAAAATCCTGATGTTACCAATTACGAATCATAATTAAAATGCTTGAGTCGTCTAGAGTTATTTTACACTTTGCTATCAGGAAATCAGCTCTGGCATAAACTGAGTGAAAAATCTACAATGCATCAAAGCTGCAATATTTTTTTGGCAGTTGTCTGCGTTCTTTCTCAGATCTTCGGTCAGTGCTTGCAGAGAAGGTCTCCTGTGTGTCGTGTGATGCTGTTACACATGGATAGACGTCTGTGGAACTCAAAACCAATTTACTACAGAAAAGTATTTAGGATGAAGGCTTTATAACTTGTTCAGGTTAAGTTTCTGAGGACTGGCAGATTTGTCGCTTAAGCTTTATAAGCTGTAATGTAATTAAGCATAAATCGTTAGCGTGTAAGTAGTGGTGAGGTGGGTAACAGTGAGAAATGTACACCATATGCCAAAAATGTGGTCACCAGTGGCATAAATTGGATGCATATTAAGGCTGTCTTTAATTATGGCAGACTGATGCCCCTCAAAGTAACAAACTGAACCACAACTGTAACTTTTCTCACACAAGCAAAAATGACTGAAGTTTGAGATAGCCTGAGTTTACACAATAGCTGCACGCCCTCTTGTGGGTACTGTGAACATTTCAGATAACCATTGAAATCATTGCGAAAAATCACTGATTTAATATCATTTACAAAAATATACTTAAGTGTGAACTGAATTCAATGTTTTCAGACGCTAAATTTCATGATAACGTGTAATAGTCTGAATTTATATGAAATACAATAGCTGAACTTTAGAGTACTTTTATAAGACTTAAGGGCGTTTTCATGTGTAATTTGACTTTTGAATGTATTATGGAACACGTATACTTATATTTTATATACACGTATACTTTCATTTTATTTCTATTGAAACTTGTATGTCATGTTATTATGCATGTATAATAATGATATTGCATATTTAAAATATATTAACTTAAATTAGCATTGATTTAAGATGTTTAAGGTTCTTTATGGAACCATTTAGACACAAAAGGTTATTCTACGGCATCCACCCGTTCTCTTTTTAAGATTAGAATCATGTATGTATGATAATAACCTCTGATTTCTTGAGAAACGATATAATTCAGAACTAATTTAATACTTTGCTAAATTGATACAAGGGTACAAGGGCAGTGCTTTGCATATATAATCTGTAAGTATAGATTTAATGACAGTCTGCTTTATTGCAGGTACTACCTGAAGGAGTCCAAAGGAAGCAGAAGGTGGTTAATATTTCTGGAGGGTAAGTGTGAAGTGTTCAGTCCTCAGACAATTTTTTTTTCTCTCAGCATTGTGTGTATATGTCATGTAGAACATTTAAGACATGCATCTCTCTCTGCAGGTGGCTGGTACTGCTTCAACAAAGAGAACTGTGACAGCAGATACGAGACCATGAGGAGGCTCATGAGCTCCTCCAAATGGCCACAAACCAAGACAGGTTAGAAATGCCAATAGTCTGTCAACTGAAAAAGTATCACCATATAGGCCTATTCACACCCAGTCTAAATTTTTGGCATGACAACCATACAAGAACGTATGTACCACCACTGAATAAAAAAAAAAAAAAAAGATAATTGCGACTTTTTTCGCAGAACTGTGAGATATAAATGTACAAATGCAAGTTCTAAAGTCAGAATTGCTAGATATAAAGTCAGAATTGCAGAATATAAACTCACAATGAGAAATAAAGTCAGAATTGTGAGATATAAAGTTCAGTTCTAAGGTGAAAAAAAGACTATGTCCACAGAATTGCGAGTTTATATTTGACAATTTTGATTTAACTCGTGATTGCAGGTTTATATCACACAATTCTGAATTAATTTCTCAGAATTGCGAGTTTATATCTCAGAATTCTGACTTTATAACTTACATTTGTGAGTTTATATCATGCAATTCTGACTTAATAACTCACATTTGTGAGTTTATATCATGCAATTCTGACTTTATAACTCACAATTGCGAGTTTATATAATGCAAGTTTCACTTTATAACTCACATTTGTGAGTTTATATCATGCAAATCTGACTTTATAACTCACAATTGTGAGTTTATATCATGCAAATCTGACTTTATAGCTCACAATTGTGAGTTTATATCATGCAATTCTGACTTTATAACTCACAATTGTGAGTTTATATCATGCAAATCTGACTTTATAACTCACAATTGTGAGTTTATATCATGCAAATCTGACTTTATAGCTCACAATTGTGAGTTTATATCATGCAATTCTGACTTTATAACTCACAATTGTGAGTTTATATCATGCAATTCTGACTTTATAACTCACAATTGAGAGTTTATATCATGCAGTTCTGACTTTATAACTCACAATTGCGAGTTTATATCATGCAAGTCTCACTTTATAACTCACAATTGCGAGTTTATATAATGCAAGTCTCACTTTATAACTCACAATTGCGAGTTTATATCATGCAATTCTGACTTTATAACTCACAACTGAGAGTTTATATCATGCGATTCTGACTTTATAACTCACAATTGCAAGTTTATATCATGCAATTCTAACTTTATAACTCACAACTGAGAGTTTATATCATGCGATTCTGACTTTATAACTCACAATTGCAAGTTTATATCATGCAGTTCTGACTTAATATCTCACAATTGCGAGTTTATATCATGCAATTCTGACTATAAAACTTACAATTGCAAGTTTATATTACCCAATTGCAATTTTATTTCTCATAATTGGGAGTTTATATCAAGCAATTCTGACTTTATTAAAACTTTATTAAAAAAAAGTCAAAATTGCGAGTTTGTATTGAGTCAGAATTGTGAGATAACAAGTCGCAATAACCTTTTTACATTTTTTATTTATTGGCAAAAACGGGCTTCCATATGAACTACATTTCAAAATGAATATGCAGATGTTATTCTCATTTCTGTTATTTTCTAATTAGGCACAGGAATACTGTCTTCGCTTCCAGAGGAAAACCCACACTGGTGGAATGCCAACATGGTGTGAGTATCCCACTTTAAACGTTTGTGTAAAAGAGAAGCAAATATGCTGTTACTTCTCCCTATTTGAGTGATTTTCATAAAGATTGGCACAGTTTTGGACCGGAAATCTTTGTGTTTATCACTTTTTAGGTTTATCCCATATTGCTCAAGTGACGTATGGAGTGGAGCCACACCAAAAACTGATAAAAGTAAGACTTCTTACCTAAGAGAAGATACATTTAACACTGTTTACTATGCACAGATGAAATTTTACTTTAACCTGGAAAAAAAGAAACAAATAAAAGTTTACTGGAAAAAAAGAAGAAATGTTTGTTACTGTATAGCAGTCCAACACAACACAACTGTAATGAGTTAGTATTAATGTGCTGTTTATTGTGTACAGATCACTATGCGTTCATGGGTTCACTGATCATAAAGGAAGTTGTAAAGGACCTGCTCGCCAAGGGTCTGGACAATGCTAAGATACTGCTGTTAGCTGGAAGCAGGTAAGTCCATATTTACAGACAATGGATTCTGAGTTAGACATCCATGATCATGTTGACTAAATTTGTGCGTCTTGTTCACAGTGCGGGTGGCACTGGGGTGTTGCTGAACGTGGACCCGGTGTCTGAGCTCCTGGAGGAGTTGGGTCACACAAACATCCAGGTCAGGGGTCTGGCCGACTCTGGCTGGTTCTTGGACAACAAACAATACCGCTGCACTGACTGTGTGGACACCATCAACTGTGCCCCCACAGAGGTCATCAAGAGAGGAATCAAGTAAGAATATTACATTTCTGCTTACTGTAGAAAATGTTGATTTGCTATTGCTTATACTTAAGGTTTAGGGATTTTAACAAATTCTATCCTTAAAGAAATAGTCCACCCAAAAATGAAAATACTGTCAAGATGTTCCACTTCACATGAATTTCTTTCTGCTGAACATACAATATTATATTTTGAAAATTGTGAGTAACCAAAGTTTTTGGTCCCCATTGACATCAATAGTATATTTTCCATATCCACATTCTTCAGAATATCTTATTTTATTGTCAAGAGAAGAAAGAATCTCATGGAGGTTCAGTGAATGATGACAGAATTTTAATTTTTGGGTTAACTATCTCTTTAAGGATGGTCACATGATGGAGTTATGCTGTCAGCGACCATTGATTTTTAGTGGTGATGGTCTGTTGCAAGGATTCAGGGAAATAAATTTTTAAAGTGATGCTCACTAAGACTAAATGTTCATAAAATCCAAGGAGAAATTAAAATTTCAGAGAGGTGGACAGCAACAAATACAAGAGAGCTGAGACTGAATTCTTCCTTTGCTATTCACCTTTGCTTAGCAAAATACTCGCGCCACCAAGTTGTACTGTAGTTTTATGTAACAGCAGTGGCTCTGGGCATGTGACCCAAAATGCAAATCTTATTGGTTGGTCAGCTTTTTATCACAGTGCGATGGAATATAGATTAGACAACTTCTTTAAAAAAAAATAAAATCATCACTATGGCATGCAAATATTTTTGTCGGTGAATATTTAATTGAATTGAATATTCAACTTGGTGTGAACAGTCTTTCAAATACAAATACCTCTGTGTAATTACCTTTTTCCTCATATACATTTGAACTTGACTAAATTAGACATTTAGGAATTGATTGACCTTTTTTTCGACAGATATTGGGGTGGTGTGGTACCTGAGCGATGCCGACAGGCTTATGAAGGAAAAGAATGGAACTGCTTCTTTGGATATAAAGTTTATCCTACCATTAAACGTGAGTATGGGACTTACCAGGCACCAGCCATGGCCACATTTTAAATAGTTCCTTACAGACACTGTTGAATTTGGTTACTTTTTGTTAACCCGGTGTAATGTTTCTTTATCACAGGCCCGGTGTTTATAGTGCAGTGGCTGTTTGATGAAGCCCAGCTAACGGTAGACAACATTCATCTGACAGGACAGCCGGTTCAAGAGGGCCAATGGCGTTATATTCAGAATCTGGGTACTGAGCTGAGGAACACTCTGAAGGATGTCCCGTAAGTTTGACCTGCCCTTCAGAGACTCTCACTGTGAAGAATTCATTCATTTTTGTTTTAGGTCATACCTTTTTTTTCTGTTTCTAATGCTCTACTTTTTTACCTCTAGTGCCATGTTTGCACCTGCTTGCCTTTCGCATGAATTCATAACAAGAAAGTAAGTGATTTCTTTGATTTTTCATCTTTGATCTCTTATTTGCTGCCAGGAGTATATTTATACTGTATTTTACCACTTTTCTAGTTACTTATATTAAGTATACAGTGAGGGGAAACATATTTGATCCCCTGCTTATTTTGTACGTTTGCCCACTGACAAAGAAATAAGTCTATAATTTTAATGGTAGGTTAATTTGAACAGTAAGAGACAGAATAGCAACAAAAAAATCCAGAAAAACACATTTAAAAAAATTCATTTGCATTTTAATGAGTGAAATAAGTATTTGACCCCTTTGCAAAACATGACTTAGCAAAATCCTCGTTGGCCATCACAGAGGTCAGACGTTTCTTGTAGTTTGCCACCAGATTTGCACACACCTCAGGAGGGATTTTGTCCCACTCATCTTTGCAGATCCTTTCCAAGTCATTAAGGTTTCGAGGCTGACATTTGGCAACTTGAACATTCAGCTTCCTCCACAGATTTTCTATGGGATTAAGATCTGGAGACTGGCTAGGCCACTCCAGGACCTTAATGTGCTTCTTGAGCCATGTGTTTTGAGTCAGTGTCATGCTGGAATACCCATCCACGGCTAATTTTCAATGCCCTGGCTGAGGGAAGAAGGTTCTCACTCAAGGTTTTATGGTACATGGCCCTGTCCATCATCCCTTTGATATGGTGCAGTTGTCCTGTCCACTCAGCAGAAAACACCCCCAAAGCATAATGTTTTCACCTCCATGTTTGATGGTGGGGATGGTGTTCTTGGGATCAAAGGCAGCATTTCTCCTCCTCCAAACACAGCAAGTTGAGTTGATGCCAAAGAGCTCATCTGACCACAACACTTTCACTCAGTTCTGTTCACTGGAAAACTTCAGACGGGCCTGAATGTGCTTTTTTGAGCAGGGGGACCTTGCGGGCGCTGCAAGATTTAGTCCTTCATGGCGTAGTGTGTTACCAATTGTTTTCTTGGTGACTATGGTCTCAGCTGCCTTGAGACCATTGACAAGATCCTTGTGTAGTTCTGAGCTGATTCCTCACCATTCTCATGATCATTGAAACTCCACGAGGTGAGATCTTGCATGGAACCGCAGACTGAGGGAGATTGACAGTTATTTCATGTTTCTTCCATTCCCGAATAACCACACCAAGTGTTGTCACCTTCTCACCAAGCTGCTTGGCGATGGTCTTGTAGCCAATTCCAGCCTTGTGTAGGTCTACAATCTTGTCCCTGACATCCTTGGACAACTCTTTGGTGTTGGCCATGGTGGAGAGTTTGGTTTGATTGATTGCACTTATGGGCAGTTGTCTTTTATACAGGAAATAAGATGAGATTAGAAGCACTCCCTTTAAGAGAGTACTCTAATCTCAGCTTGTTACCTGCGTAAAAGACACCTGGGAGCCAGAAATCTAGCTGATTGATAGGGGATCAAATACTTATTTCACTCATTAAAAAATAAGTACTTTTATAACTTGTTATTCTGTCTCTCACTGTTAAAATAAACCTCACATTAAAATTATAGACTGATCATTTCTTTGTCAGTGGACAAATGTACAAAATCAGCACAGGGATCAATACATTTTTTCCCTCACTGTATTATGGGGGCTATAAGAACTGCAGCACGGATGAGCACAGCTAACAATGTGACTGCGCTGGCCCAGCCTGCTGTTTTACTGTTTTGCTTTTTTTGTTTATTATGTTTATTTTGTTCCCATCCAGTTTAAATACATTTGTTAATTATGTTTCATTGAATAAACTACTTCCTTCGCTACTTGTTGTCCGTGTGGGTTCTTGTTCATGTTGCAATTGTGAGCCGGTTGTAACATATGGGGGTTCGTCCGGGATGTATGTTACAACAGGCTCACAATTGCAACATGAACAAGATAGGAACAAAATAAACAAAAACATAAACATAAAAAAATAGTAAAACAGCTATTAAAAATATAGCTATTTGGAAAATATAGCTTTGTTGATTTCATTAGTGAAATGAATGGGACCCTAATTGATTAGCTCTTTTCTCTTGTGTTTGTTGTAGTTACTGGACTGACGTTCAAGTCAAAGGCACGTCTTTACCCAGAGCGCTCCACTGCTGGGACCGCAGTCTACAAGAAAACAGCCGAAACAATAAATCCCCTCCCAAAGGCTGTCCCGTGCACTTGATCGACAGCTGTCCGTGGCCTCACTGCAACCCGACGTGCCCAACGATCCGAGATCAGTCAACGGGACAGGAGATGAACGTTATCCAGTTCCTCATGCACATGGGCTTTGACGTACAGAAGATGGCCCATCAGCAGGGCATGGACCCAAGTAAGCTACTGGGCATGCTCAGCAGCGGCAGCTAAATAAAGTGAAAGGACTCACTCCCGCTTGGGACTGTGCTTCCCATCAGTCCGTTTGATACCTCCGATCCCATACCCCCTTTACCCACCTCAGCTTTGACCTCAGGCTGAGCCCTGCCTTTAGTCGGGGCTCTGTGCCAACTCTCTACGGGCTTCCATCTCCAGATCCCCTCATTGGTTTCCATTTTGCTCCATACTGGTATCACTGAGCAGCTTGGAGATGGTGGAGACGCCCAAAACAGAGATTTGGAACGGAGCCCTTGTCAGATCCACCTCAGTTAAACCATGGGCTGCTGACTGTTTAAAGGTTCCCAACACAACACAGTACCAGTGAAAGTACTGAAGAACCATGTAATCAGGACAAGGTACACCTGCATCTTTGCTCTTAATTTATCTTTTGGTTATAAAAGTATCACGAATGTAATCCAGTTTTACGGATCTTCAGCATTGTTGTTTGCTTTGTGTTTTTTATCTTATTTTTATTTTTTTTTACCAATATATTTAGCCACAGTTTATTAGAGTTTTATACGTTCATTCAGAGGAAGGAAATACAGAGAGCGAGACAACATAGATTATCGATTATAGAGTTTATAATCTGTATTCCAGATTATAGAGTTTATGAAGTACATGTAACATATATGGATCTACCACAAAAAGGAATTTCAGAACAGGCAGACACTGGATCACCTGCTCTAAACCCCAAATCATTCTTGGGGTATAGCTAAGTTATGACAAAATATGTCAAAATAATAGTGTTTTAAGGAATAGTCAGCTCAATAATAAATTCTGTCACCATTTACTAACTCCCATGCCATTGCAAACATAAATGATTTATTTCTTCAGTAAAACAACTGGAAAGCTTCTCAAGACTTTCCTAAATTCTGAAGTTTATGGTCATTTATACTGCCAAAATCCAAAAAGGATGGCGCCATAAAAGTTTAATAGTAGTCCATATCATTATACACTATATTTTAACTCTTCTGGACCCCTGGAAGTTATTTGTGATGGAGTGGACACATAACGCTCAAGTGTGATCATGGTATGGACAAAGAATATGGATCATAGTATAGAAAAATAGTCATGCACTACTTTTAAGTTAACTTTTTGGAGAATTCAAGAGCAATATAAATCCACTTGTGTTTGTATGTAAAGCAGAAGATTGGACATTGTTGAAAAGTGCAGGTGAGTAAATGATGTCAGAATTTTTAGGTGAACTATTCCTCTATGGTACAAAACGTATACATGCTCACAAATCCTGGATGAAATGCTAATTCCAGAAAACAGACTCTTCTTTTCATAGTCACATTCCAGGCACGCTATGTCCTGAATGTGACCCTGCTACTCAGGTCGGTCTCTATACCTTTTTGGTGTACTTTCAGTTGAGCTCATTCACATTGAACTCATCATTTCACTGTGTAGAAACTCTTGGGACATCTTTTTCATAGTATCGTAATGATAAAATAAGCAAATTTACACTGTTTGAGTGCTATTCCTCTTTGTGTAATCAACACCATTGTACTGACATGACAGTAAGGCGATGGTTGATCACAGTTTTATCAATGCAAATTCTCACTCGATTGGGAGAGGGTATTGTGCTTGTTATCTATGTATAGGTTTTCCTAACAGCTGACTCCTTTGGGAGTACTTTTGTCAAATGAAGACACTAGACTGTTTAAATATTTAATAGAAAATTACCTTTTAATATAACTTTTATGTAGCTGTCTCATGAGAAATAATAACAACAACAAGTAAATCAACCAACAGTAACGAAAACTACAGAGATGTGAAGGTATTACTAATTGCTATTTTGTTCTGTAACATATTTTTTAACAGAAAACTCAATCTACATTGCTAAATTGCATATTTATTTTGTTATGTAAATCATATTTATAATGCTATTTTCACAGAGAAGTGATTCTTTGTAAATTGTAAATAATGCTGTTTTTTTTTCTTGTGTTGAATGCATGTATGTTTCCATGAGAGAACACATTACAGTTATTTCAAAGAAACGTTTAGTATTGTCTTTTCATTTATTTTAAACACATTTCATTCTCACAGCATTTAGGGGGGCATTGCCCCACCTTGCCCATGCCCATGTCCGGCCCCGACCATGAAGTGCATGAAACATTACATTATGTCAAGGTTTGTGAAGGAAATGCAGGGTTTATGAATGTAATGAAAAGCTAATAATTTATTAAATCATAAAAGTGTTAAATTAAATCAATCAAAATAAAACACTTACTAAAATAAATAACACCCAAAGCACAATTGCGCCATATATCGTGGCGCTGTCCACAAGGCTATCGGCACCAACTGATTATGAGTATTGTGACGAGTCGGCTGTCTCTCCCCCTAATTTTCACCATCACCCCGTCCCTTATTCGCCGCCCTTCACCAGGCTCCCGACGGGATTGGGTGTGTGAGAGAGGAGGGGCGCCAAAACAGCCCGGTCTGGTGGCGTGTGATGAGGCACACCTGACGTGAATGAAGCCTCATCACCACCACTGCTGAAATACCTAGCGTGCCTCTCCTCAGGTGACCGGTCTCCTCTCTGTGCATACCGTGGGTGGAGGAGGACCCCTCACGCCCCCTTACCTTAGACGGGAATGCGTGCGGCCACCGGAATCCGCCCCTTACCTGGACCCTTCCCGATCGAACACTGCCCCTCCTTCACGGTATTCCCTGCATGACGAGGACACCAGATCCCCTGCTTATTTTGAACACTTTTTCTCCCTTTTGGACACTTTTGTTTTATTTTATGTTTAATAAAAGCCTCCCCGAGGCCTGACGCCACACCCACATCTGACAACATAATCCAGATTACATGCAATCAGTTACTACCCAGCTTTGGTAAAGCATTAGGCTACTTTTAAAAGTAACTTTCCCCAACACTGTTCAAAGGAGTAGTTCACTTCCAGAACAAAAATTTACAGTATTCATCCCGTTGTCATCCAAGATGTTCATGCTTTTTTTTCTTCAGTCATAAAGAAATTATGTTTTCTGGAGGAAAACATTTCAGGAATTATCTCTATATAGTGGACTTCTATGGTGCCCGCGATAAACGGTCCCAGACGAGGAAGGGTCTTATCTAGCGAAACGATCGGTCATTTTCTAAAAAAAAAATATTACAATTTATATACTTTTTAACCTCAAATGCTTGTCTTGTCTAGCTTTGCCATGTGCATGCGTACTAATCCAGTTCAATACAGTTAGGGTATGTTGAAAAACTCCCCTCTTATTTTCTCCTCCAATTTCAAAATTGCCCTACATCACTGTTTTACCTTTTTTTTTTGTAAAGGTCATATGACCTTCTTTGCATATTCACACTGGGTCAGCGATGTAGGACAATTTTAAAGTTGGAGAAGAAAACTAGCGGGCACCATTGAAGTCCACTATATGAAGAGAAATCCTAAAATGTTTTTCACAAAAAAACATAATTTCTTCATGACCGAAGAAAGAAAGGCATGAACATCTTGGGCAACAACCGGGTGAGTACTTTATCTGTAAAGTTTTGTTCTTGAAGTGAACTACTCCTTTTAGACTGACTGGAGCCAAGTGTTGGAGGTGCTCGAGTTTGAAAACAAAACTAAATATGCACACACACCAAACTGTGCACCTATTAGTACTTTAAAGGTATTGTACATACTATTACCTGGATTGTAAATATTAATAACTTTTGGAGGACACAGTTCTAGTGATGACTACAGAAGAAGCATCTAAAATGTTGAGAAAGCTACTTGTTATTTAAAAAAAAAATAAAAATGTAAAAATGAAAGAATGTCTTGTCAAAAATGATCTTTGTTCTGAATAGCATGTACAAAACTGACAAGCAATCTTTTATTTGCTGTTTAATCTAGGGCCATTACATTGCACTTTTTCTTTGAGCCAGATAGATGTGCCAGGGCCTACACCTTGTAACTGTCCCTAAATAGCACATACACACACACAGTTTGCGACCATATGAAACACGACTCCCTGCACTGTTGCTTGACGCAGACATTTGGATTCCCACCCCATTCCACAGTGGAATATAGGGCTCTATTTATAGAGCTGGTGGAGCCCGTGGCCCTGAGCTCGGCAGAATGCACTCATTACAGCCGCTTTCCTTAGTACACTTCAACTCAATGCCCAGCACACGCCAGTGTGTGTGAGAGTGGAATCACTGCTAGAGAAAGTACGAGATCTAAGGCAATCAGAGTTAAAAGAAGAAGAAGAACGTTTGAGAAAATTGAGAACCGGATACCATCTCATGTGGGATACTTTTTGGACCAAGCTGGTCTTGAAGAGACACTTCAGCAATATCAGCAACTTGAAAGTGACTTTCGACTCGTGTGGAGCTTTCTGCAAAGATCCGGTGGTCACGATCAACTGACAAATACCAAGAGCAAGACTCGCAAGGACAAGGTGACTATGTAAAGACCCAAGCTGTAAGGTGCCACCGGGAGCCATTGACGGGAATTTGGAACTGTATGTAAATAACAGCAATGATTTGAACTTAAAAGACAATTCTCTTGTTGCTTTGCTATATTTTGACAATCTTTTGGAAAAGCTAAAAGCACTTGTAGCAAAGTTACTCTTCACTCACAGACAGAGAGAACATCTAGAGTTTTTACTGTAATCTGATCCCACACACTCTGCAGTAATTATAAAGCAGAGTTGGGAAGCAGTAAAGGAGATTTGTCATTAAGGCTGCCTAAATAAAGAGGCAGGCAAAGGGCGAGGTTTGTGGACTGGGCCGTGGAGGTGCAGCGACACTCGTCTGATTCATCGAGATCCACCCGAAGCTTCCCATGGACCCCCAAGGAGGCCATTATCTAAACAAGTCAGCCGTGCTGTCCGGACTCGGCGCTGCCCGGATGTGCCAGCTGCTTCTGGGTTGCACCACCATGGCCCTGGTGGCCCACGGTGCGGGTTTCAGCGCCACCTACGGGACCTACTGCATGTTCGTCTGGTGCTTCTGCTTTGCCGTTACACTGGTGGTCTTTGCTATGGACGTGACGAGGCTACATGGGTGTATGCCCATCTCCTGGGATAACTTCACCGTGGCCTTCGCCATGTTGGCCACTCTCATGTACGTCACGGCCTCGGTAGTCTACCCCGTCTACTTTCTCAGATCCGAATGCCCCTCTGAAGGATGCGAGGTGCGCAACTATCGCATCGCGGTCACTGTTTGCTCCAGCGTTTGTTGCTTCGCTTACGGAGCCGAGGTGTTCATCACACGGGCCAAGCCGGGCCATGTGGTTGGCTACATGGCCACCGTGTCTGGCCTGCTCAAGGTGGTCCAAGGCTTCATAGCCTGCATCATCTTTGGCGCTCTCGCCAATCACAGTGAATACAACCGGCACATCCCTACAATGTACTGCGTGGTGGTCTACAGCCTGTGCTTCGCTGTAACTGTCGTCGTTGTGGCTCTCACCGTCTCGGGAAGAACGTCTTCGCTGCGCTTCCCTTTCGACCGCTTTGTGGTCATCTACACCTTCCTGGCTGTGCTGCTGTATCTGAGTGCTGCTGTGGTCTGGCCGATTTTTAGTTTTGATAAGAAGTATGGCACCCCGGGGCGGCCAGAAGACTGCCCTAGAGGAAAGTGCCCATGGGACAGCAAGCTGGTGATCGCCGTGTTCACTTGTGCCAACCTGGTGCTGTACTTCACCGATCTGGTGTACTCTCAAAGAATACGATTTGTCTCGCATTCAGCTGCATAAGACCAGCTCACCTCCAGTCCAGTGGACGTATGAGTACTGGAAATGAGGCATGAAAAGTGTTGTAACATACAGCCGTGCCAATAAAATATGGTTGTGTGTACTTGTAGTACTTTATATATTCTTGATTTTTGTATTTGATTTTTGTTGATTAGAATGATAATGTGTAGACTTTCCATCTGCAGGGTTTGAATTTTTACATTGTGTTAATTCATAAAGGTGTTACCTTGCTTAGTACAATGAAATCAAAACAATTTTGGACTCAATGCTAATGTAAAATTGACTTTTGAGACAATACCTCTCTGTAATTCATCAACACTGTATTTCTTAAAGGGATAGTTCACACAAAAAATATAAATTCTGCTATTGTTTATTCACCTTCATGTCATTCCAAACCTACTTACTTTTATTTCTGTGGAACACACACACACACACACACACACACACACACACACACACACATAGATATTCTGAAAATTCTAGGAGTTATACAGTTTTTGGTAAACTGTCCCTTTAAGAATGTTTTTTCTTTTTGTCTACTTAACACTTTAAGTTTAAGTTTGTAGTGAATTAGAACAGTTATTATGTTGCTTACTATGAGTACAACTTAAAGTGTATTTTTTTAGAATTTAAGTATGCATATAATGTTATAGGTTATATGTCACAACACTATTATTATTATTATTATTAATATTATTATTTTATTACTAATATGTGACCCTAGACCACAAAACTAATCTTAAGTAGCACGGGTAAATTTGTAGCAATAGCCAAAAAAATACATTGTATGGGTTAAAATTATTTTATATTTTTCTTTTATGCCAAAAAAAAAAAATACTTTAGAATATTAAATAAAGATCAAGTTCCATGAAGATATGTTGTACATTTCCAACCAGAAATATATCAAAACTTAAAATTTTATTAGTAATATGCATTATTAAGTACTTTATTTGGACAATTTTAAAGGTGATTTTCTCAATATTTAGATTTATTTTGTACTTTCAGACTCTAGATTTTCAAATAGTCGTATCTCTACCAAATATTGTCTTATCCTAACAAACAATATATTAATAGCAAATAAATTTTCGACACTTATGACTGGTTTTGTGGTCCAGGGTCACGTATGTTTTTTTTTTTTTTTAGTACCATGTAACAATTGTATGTAACAATTTATTGTTACTTATTCTCAAACTATTTAATAAATCAAAATATGTTGGTAATTAAACTGGATTTTTCCCCCTGTCCAGATCATTTTATTTCTTGTTTGTACCACCTTAAAATACCAGAGAGCAAAAATGACAAGGAACATAAATTAAGACTCTTTTCTGTATACATGTTTTTGTATATATAGACAATGCCACTCAAAAGTTAGGGATCTGTAATATTTTTTATGTTTTTTTTTTTTTAAAGTCTCTTATGCTCATCAAAGCTCCATTTAGTTGTTCAAAAATACAGAAAAAGTAATACTATGAAATATTATTGCAATTGAATATACGTTTTTTTTAATTATTATTTTAATATACTTTAAAATGTAATATATGTCTGTGATGCAAAGCCATTACTCCAGTCTTCAGTGTCACATGATCCTTCAGAAATCATTCTAATATACTGATTTATTACTTTTATTATCAATGTTGAAAACAGTTGTACTGCTTAATTGTTTTTTTTTTTCAGGATTCTTTGATGAATAAAAAGTTAAAAATAACAGCATTTATTCAAAACAGAAATCTTTTTCTAACAATATAAGTCTTTACTATTTTTTATCAATTCAACACATCCTTGCTGAATAAAAGTATTAATTTCTTTCAAAAAGAGAAAGAAAGAAAGAAAGAAATAAAGAAAAGGTGTTTATTGTTACAAAAGTTTTCTGTTTTAAATAAATGCTGTTCTTTTTAACAACTTATTTGTCAAAGATACCCTAAAAAAAGTATCACAGGTTCCCAAAAAAAAGCAGCACAACTGTTTACAACACTGATAATAAATCAACATATTAGAATGACTCCTGAAGGACCATGTGACATATATACACAATTAAATTAAATACACATGTAATATACTGTATGTAAATACATATGTATATAAGCTACACATAATGAAAATGTATACTTACCTAACTTAACTAAATCTGACTAAGTTTATTTGGGGCAAAGGTTAATACATAAAAAAATAATAAAAATAACGTTTACGCAGTTAGAAAAGAGTGAGTTAGGAGTAGGTTTTGGGTTAGTCTATAATTAAAGATTATATTTAGCTTAAACGGAAAACAAGAGAGATCTATGGCAAGTCTCTAATAAAGTAAACTACTTAAACATAGGTGAGACAGAGAGAAAGAAGATTGTATTGACCAATAAAAGTAAACATAATTAATATAAAAGACATTTGTTAAATTTATCAGACAGGCGGAAACAGTTCTGCTGTCTTTCTGTTGACACAAGCCAACGTGCTCATGAAGAGTGACGCACGCAACTGGCTTGTCTGACAGCAGAGCTGACCTATCAGGACGCATGAGGCATGCATGAAGTACAGCGATTGGCTGAGACTCAAGCAGTGCTTTACCGTGATTGGTCAAAGCCTTTTACTC
Organism: Garra rufa; assembly: GCF_049309525.1. Lineage (NCBI taxonomy): Eukaryota > Metazoa > Chordata > Actinopteri > Cypriniformes > Cyprinidae > Garra > Garra rufa. Next base: position 60,221,951 of record NC_133361.1, read on the forward strand.
CATTTCAGTAATGGCAGTATAACTAAACGTCCACATACAACGTGAACACAATAAACAAACGTGAAACAAACAAAATATAAGTACACCAGCTCTTCCAAACACAACATTTCAGGTACGTTTGTTAAGTTACTTTTAAACATTTAGATTTTGGTATTTATCTCGTTGTCTCCGCTGCGTTACTGCTGTTTAATCCAATCAGGAAATAGAAGTATACAGCAAGCAGACTCCGTCCTGATATTATCTCACTTTATTATGAAGTGGTTTTATATTGATTGTTAACTTGTGTGTTTAGTCTGCTGGTGAATGCTGATTGGTGTGATTATTTACAGGTCAAAATGAGCGTTGGTTTCATCGGAGCAGGTCAGTTGGCTCACGCACTGGTGAAGGGATTCACAGCAGCAGGTACAGCCCAAGGGGTCCAGCAGCTGAACATTACACACAACAACCACTAGAGGGATCAAAACACTGCAACGGCTGAACAATCAAAATCATCTTAAACAGGACCATTATTTTATTAAATACTCATAAAAATGCATTACCACGGGAAGTAGGGGTGCTGAGGGTGCTGCAGCACCCCCTGGCTCGGAGCTAAAGAAAAAATGGGAGTGCTGGGGGTGCGGTGTTAAAAATAACTATATGTAAAATTTATAACAAAAAAGAACTAAAACTAATTTCATTAATTCGAATATTCATTAAAATTCAACGGAAAAAAAACTATGACAATAAGCAACAATTGTCGCGTTATTGAAGATTAAAAATACACCAGTCAACATGGCACAAAAACGCATTTCTGATTTTTTCGCGAAGCCCAAACAAAATAAAAATAGACTGTGCTGGCGGATCAGACCTGGAGCTTATAATTGTATAAGTCATTTCGAATTGTATCTTATAAACTTTTAAGCTTGTAAACGTACTTTTATTTAATCATTTGTTGCCATGACTTTGATCATATTTTTTCCTGTAACAGTCCAGTGCTTAATTTGTAAATTAATAATTGCCGGATCCAAAACACCAGTTAAAAGGCGCTGTGACCGACACTGACAATGCAACTTAAGTTTTACCGGAACATTCAATTCTGCATGGACTGCAGCCTTTGGCACAAACCCTTGGTCAAAAATAGTTCAGCAGGATGATGGAAAATGTAAGTTACATTAAAAATAAAATGTGTTGTCATAAAAATAAAATACAATTATAGTCTATATATGAAAGGTATAAATAGAAAAATATATCTGACTTGAATAATTAACACATTTAAAACCGATGTAAGGTGCGGCGCTGCGCAAACAAGTTCATGAAAGGAAACCGAGATCCGACATGACAGAACGCACATCCTCTGAGTGTGCAAAATAACACTTAACGGAATTATGTCCAACAATTTCTGTATGACCAAAAATAGTGGAGTAGTTTATGTTTTAGCTATTCGATCGCGCCGGCGCCTGGCACGCACACCACATATTCTAGCAGTTCAATTTGACATTGCAGTCTGTACATTATCAAATTAAAATACAGTCAATCAAACATTTCAAATATTACTCTGGTCAATTTAAATAGGCCGTAGCCTAGTATGTTTTTTTTTTTTTTTTTTTTTTTTCATTGACATAGGAACGTAAAGTACAAAGCCTAATAGTTTATCATTCAAATACAATGCGAATATGAAAACACTTGGATTTGTGCCGAATTACAGAGGTACGTGAGCCCTTTTAGTTTCGCTTTGTTTATAGGCTATATTTTGTTTCATTCCTTCTGTTCTGAATACTGTAAATTATTTGTTTTGGAGTCAGGGTACTACCTTATAGCTATGTTTATAGTGTTTATCATGTTTCTAATAATATTTCGCTTGATTTGGTATTATTTCTAATATTACACTCTCTCTCTAAACATTCCGCTGCTGATTATTATTATTAATATGAATTAATATGACACTGAAGTTTTATTAACAAAATTACAATTTTGTTAATAAAATTTGTAACGCAAATAAAATGGATTTCCACTTTTAAGACATAGTTTGTGGTTCATTATTATTAAAACAAATCAGTCATAAAATAAAACATCTAACTCTTATTAACAAAATGAAGAAGACTAGCTTATACTTGCATTGTAACCTAAATGGTTTCCCTTATTTAAAACGAATACTTAATTTGTGGTTCATTGTGTGGTTTTTTTTTTTTATATTTTTTTTTTATGAAAACAGCAACAATAAAGACCAGCTCAGTTATTTTAAACCAAGAAATAATTATTAATAAATAATTATTAATACATAATTATTAAATAAATTAACAATAGTTATCTTGCGCTTTTCAAGCCTGTGTATTTCACACTCATAACTTCGCTCTTGGCAAAACTCGACCCCCCCCCCCCTTTTTTTTTTCCTCAGCCCCCCCTGCTCAAAATACGTTCCCGCGGCTATGTAAAAAATGCACATTAGTCAAAGTTTTAAAATGTAAAAATCTGACTTTATTAAGTAAGTACAGTTTTATACATGTTATATCAAAAGTAACATACAGTCATGGCCAAAAGTTTTGAGAATGACACAAATATTAGTTTCCACAAAGTTTGCTGCTCAACTGCTTTTAGATCTTTGTTTCAGTTGTTTCTGTGATGTACTGAAATATAATAAATTACAAGCACTTCATACGTTTCAAAGGCTTTTATCGACAATTACATGACATTTGTGACCCTGGACCACAAAACCAGTCATAAGCTTGAATTTTACAAAACTGAGATATATACATCATATGAAAGCTCAATAAATACGCTTTCTATTGATGTATGGTTTGTTATGATAGGACGATATTTGGCCGAGATACACCTATTTGAAAATCTGGAATCTGAGGGTGCAAAAAATCAAAATACTGAGAAAAACACCTTTAAAGTTGTCCAAATTAAGTTCTTAGCAATGCATATTACTAATCAAAAATTGCATTTTGATTGGTTTACAGTATAAATTTTACAAAAAAATCTTCATGGAACATGATCTTTACCTAATGTCCTAATGATTTTTGACATAAAAGAAAAATCTATAATTTTGACCCATACAATGTATTTTTGGCTATTGCTACAAATATATCCCAGCGACTTAAGACTGGTTTTGTGGTCCAGGGTCACATTTATGCAAAGAGTCAGTATTTGCAGTGTTGGCCCTTCTTTTTCAGGACCTCTGCAATTCGACTGGGCATGCTCTCAATCAACTTCTGGGCCAAATCCTGACTGATAGCAACCCATTCTTTCATAATCACTTCTTGGAGTTTGTCAGAATTAGTGGGTTTTTGTTTGTCCACCTGCCTCTTCAGGATTGACCACAAGTTCTCAATGGGATTAAGATCTGGGGAGTGCATTGTTCTTCACCAAACTGTTGTTGGATTGTTGGAAGAAGTTGCTGTTGGAGGGTGTTTTGGTACCATTTTTTATTCATGGCTGTGTTTTTGGGTAAAATTGTGAGTGAGCCCACTTCCTTGGATGAGAAGCAACCCCACACGTGAATGGTCTCAGGATGCTTTACTGTTGGCATGACACAGGACTGATGGCAGCGCCCACCTTTTCTTCTCCGGACAAGCCTTTTTCCAGATGCCCCAAACAATCGGAAAGAGGCTTCATCGGAGAAGATGACTGTACCCCAGTCCTCAGCCGTCCATTCGCCATACATTTAGCAGAAGATCAATCTGTCCCTGATGTTTTTTTTTTGGAGAGAAGTGGCTTCTTTGCTGCCCTTCTTGACACCAGGCCATCTTCCAAAAGTCTTGGCCTCACTGTGCGTGCAGATGCGCTCACACCTGCCTGCTGCCATTCCTGAGCAAGCTCTGCACTGGTGGCACTCCGATCCCGCAGCTGAATCCTCTTTAGGAGACGATCCTGGCGCTTGCTGGACTTTCTTGGACACCCTGAAGCCTTCTTAACAAGAATTGAACCTCTTTCCTTGAAGTTCTTGATGATCCTATAAATTGTTGATTTAGGTGCAATCTTAGTAGCCACAATATCCTTGCCTGTGAAGCCATTATTATGCAACGTAATGATGGCTGCACGCGTTTCTTTGCAGGTCACCATGGTTAACAATGGAAGAACAATGATTTCAAGCATCACCCTCCTTTAAACATGTCAAGTCTGCCATTCTAACCCAATCAGCCTGACATAGTGATCTCCAGCCTTGTGCTCGTCAACATTCTCACCTGAGTCAACAAGACGATTACTGAAATGATCTCAGCAGGTCCTTTAATGACAGCAATGAAATGCAGTGGAAAGTTTTTTTCAGGATTAAGTTAATTTTCATGGCAAAGAAGGACTATGCAATTCATCTGACCACTCTTCATAACATTCTGGAGTATATGCAAATTGCTATTATAAAAGCTTAAGCAGCAACTTTTCCAATTTCCAATATTTATGTAATTCTCAAAACTTTTGGCCACGACTGTAGACACAGTAAATGGTAATAGTAGCAGTAGTAGAAGTAAATATAGCTGCAAGCAGCAATTACGGGGCCAATCACTCAAAGGGGAAAATGAGGAGCTAAGGATGGCAGGAACAGCAGACCAACTGCAACAATAAGTAAAAGGAAGCAATTTTAAGATGATTTTAGTCAAAATCACAGAAAAATTATGTAGAAAGCCTACTGATATGATTTAATGGCTTCTTACGTTTGACCAACAGGTGGCGCTGTTATCAGATCGATGTGGTGTGTTTAGTGTGAGGTGACAAAGGCACACACAAAGATTGGTGTCTTTATGTCAAAGCCTTGCAGAGATAAAGCCTCAGAATCATTTTAGCATGAAGTCGAAAATTTGTAGAGGTGCTGTACGAAAACGGTTTCATCTATCAACATGAAATCCATAACTTTTTGTCAGCACAGTCTGAAGATGATCTGATTCAATTTTGGTAAAAATCTGACAAACCATCTAGGACGAGTTCGAAAAAGTAAGTTTTCAGCATAAATCAAAATGGTGGACAGGAAGTTGTGGCATAATTGGTATCTATGTTGTCAGCATGACCCAAGGAATAGTTTGAGACTACTTTCATTACAATAGACCAATGCTATCTACAGTTATTAGCATTTTTGGAAATTTTATAATTAGTAGTTAATGAATGGTTTATTACTCTTGACCAAATTGATTTCTAGTAATCAGTGTGAGGTGACAATGCCACATACAAAATTTGGTGCAAATATCTCAAAGCTTTGCAGAGATACAGCTTTAGATGTGCTTTGGCATCTTTTCAGTAAATTCGTTGATGCGTTAAATGAAAACGATTTTGAATATCGACACGAAATCCATAAGTTTTTGTCAGCATGGTCTGAAGATGATTCGAGTCAAATTTGGTGAAAATCCAACTAACGGTCTAGGAGGAGTTCGAAAAAGTAGGTTTTCAACATTAATCAAAATGGTTACCAGTAGGGTTGTAACGGTATGAGATTTTGACGGTATGATAATCGTCTCAGTCAATATCACGGTTTTGCGGTTTTGTGGTATACGGTATTAAACTATCATTATTATTATTATAATCATCAGCTACAATGACCCTTAAATGAATAAAAAGAGATTTGATTTTTGGTTGAACATGGTTAATTGTAACAAACTTTTTTAAATGAAAAAAAAAAAAAATTATGGAAGTATGAGTCTACCTTTTGGGGGAAAAAATTAAAATAAAGTCGCGCATCTCTCATTTGAACAAAATAAGGAATAAGTTATTTCTCTTTATATTAGACAAGAATAAACCAAACTGTCCTTCCTCTTTAACAGCATAAATGGGAGAGCAATATGTACAGGGTCATATTTGTTAATGTTTTCCTGAGATTATCATAGCAGCATGCATTTCTTTGCTTTTTTTCAGGTCAGGTTATGATGAAGAAATGTAAGCATGTTGAGATTTTCAGGGCTCAGTCTTGACCGCTGAGGTGAGATAATGTGTCCACTTGTACTAAACATCCTCTCCGAAGGTACACTTGCGGCAGGGACACAAAGATACTTTATGGCCACATTTGCCAGAAGAGGCATTTCGTCAGCATGCATAGTATATATATATATTTATGTTTTTTTTCAGTCATTATTTCTTCAGGCTAAACCAAACTTTTTTTTTTTTGACAGGTTGTACTAAACACTATGAGTTTCAGTTAGTGTATTTGATGATTATTCTTTTAAATAAAATTATAAAATGATCATTAAGTGTTCTCTGAGAGTAGCTCTGGATATGTTCATGTGTTCACGTCTTCACATATGCTGCGTTCCAGGCAGGTTTTTTTTAGCTCGTAAATCACGACTCACAACTTTATAGCGTTCCAGGCAAGTCAACCCAAACTACCTGAGCACATTTATTACTATTACATTATTATTCATTTGTTTGCAACGTTATATTGTCCTAAAGGCTATGTTTTCACTGTGTACCACTTGCATAAACACCGCACCTGTAGCTGACATAGTGGTTTCGTGGGTTATGTCACGTCAGAACTCGGAACTGAGAGTACATCGATCTAGTACGAGTTCACGAGTGGGAAGTCACGGGTTTGACATGACTGCCGTTCCGGTACACTTTCACGAGTAGAAGGTTGGAAAAAATCGAGTAACGGGTTGCCTGGAACGCAGTGAGTGAGACAGCAGATGCTTTAAAAACCATGAGCATCATGCATACTTGAGTGTGTACTAGATCTACTAGGCAAAACGGCGCTGCTCATTCATAGAGACACACAGAATATAGAATTACAATATATAGCAGTGTTTTTGCGCTGTATATTCACAAACACAAGCATCGCGATTTGATTTACTGGACACCTATATTTTGATTTATTCATCCATCTATCTATCTATCAAATCGCACATTTTACGTGGCATCTGTATTATACTGTAATTGACTCCAATTACATGACTGGATTCCGGGATTCCCTCTGCATCACAGAAATAATAAGGCCTTAACTTAGTTTTATCTTCACGGAGGGATGGTGTTCGCGAATATGGGAGAACATGTTCGACGTATTTCCTCCTTTTGAGGCGGGAGATAGAGATTAGAATTTGCAGCCTCTGTCTTGGACATTTTCGCCGCTGTACAGGTATGGGTGGAGTCTGAGCAGTCAAGTGG